>NC_067472.1:198453324-198713324 GCF_947179515.1 Apodemus sylvaticus | reverse complement strand
GAATTCCTCCTTACATCTGCTTCTAAGCTGTCTACCCGAACCCGTGGATTATAAAGACTAGTAAGTAATTCATGGAGCAATGTGAAAAGTTATTGAAACATAAAAACACTAGTGATGATTTGGGGATGTAACTCAATGGAAGAAGGTTTGCCTACCACATGTTGAGGTCCTCACTTCAGCTCCCAGCACCAGAACAAATCCCACTTAAGAAGATTTCTGAGGCCTACACGTTTTGTTTCTGCCTAGAATGACATCTCTGCAATTCTTTCCTAGAATGAGAATAAACTCCGAAGATTCAACACACTCTAAAACACAGGCCATAGCACGGGCAAACACTGACCGTAGCTACACATGGGACAGTTAGACAAAAAGCTTTCTGAGATCCACATCACTTTACTGTTATTGGTTTGTAAAATAGAAACTAACACATAGCATAGAACCTTGGCAAAAAGTAGATAGACCATACAGGTTATATAAGAAAAAAGGGTGTGTGTATGGGTATGTATGTGTGTGTGTCTCCTATTTGATTTATGAAAGTTTCAACATCTATTTTCATAATTGTAGTTAAGACATATTTCTATACCAACTTTAAAATTTGTATATAAAAGCATAATAAATATAGACTAAGAAGGGATTATAATTATGGGAAATTTTCTTTTGTAAGGCCCATTACAAAAGAACCTTTTTTTAAACTGCAGTTTTGACTTCATAACAAATTATTTGACAAACAGCAGAACCCAGAATCCTATTACAAAGGGTTACTTCAAACAGTCAGTTTAGGACTAGAGCTAGACCCTTGAGAGTACACACACACACACACACACACACACACAAATACATGTGTATGCCTGTGTGTGTATGTGAGAGAGAGGGGAGGGGGGAAGGAGAAGGAGAGGGACAGAGAAAGACAAAGACAGAAAAAGAGACAAAGAGAGACAGAGACAAAGAGACAGAGGAGCGGAGAGGAGAGGAGAGGAGAGGAGAGGAGAGGAGAGGAGAGGAGAGGAGAGGAGAGGAGAGGAGAGGAAAGAAGAGGGGAGGGGAGGGGAGGGGAGAGGAGGGGAAGAGAGAGGAGGGGAGGGGAGGAGAGGAGCTTAATGCAGCATAAAACACATTATAAGGTCTGATTGCCAAGAGGCTCAGAGACATTTAGAACAACCTGCCTAGGTCCAGCAAGTTGGTGACTGGGACAAGAAATCAAATCTGCTTTTCCTGCCCCAAAACTCCGACAATAATGCATATGAATGTCCCCAAGCAAGGCCCCTACTTCTTCTTGCTCCCACCAGCCATACAGTGGGAAGGGCTTAGCTTTGCCACATGTCACAAGCCCATTCACAGAATGATTACCAAGTGACTTCAAGGAAACCAGATTTTGCTCCTGTCAGACATTAAGTGTATCAGTTCTTCTGGTTGAGGTTTAAATGGCCTAGGTGTCAGCGCTCTTCCTTAGAACAAGTATATACTTCTACCCAAGCTTCTCATTACAGGGCTTACCTGTCAGGAAAGGTTGCTGACACTGAGATCTGAAACACACATAAGCCTCTGTTGCGCCTTCTTTACTGACCTTTAGAGTGGTCTCCAGTGTGTAATCCCTCAACAGATACAGTAGACCTGAAAACATTGATTATAAATTCCTTCTCATTAAAAAAAGGTCGTAACAACAAAACTCCAGAGGCATTAATACTGCTGGAGAACCCTGAGTGGAAACAGAAACATTCTCTGCTTTTGCCAGTGCCATGAACCTAAGCAGTTAAATGCCCCATACTATTACTGTAGCACGAGATTTTACTAGTTTGCACTAATGTACATGTGGAAACCTTTCCTAAAACTCTACAAGTTTAGAAGTTTCTAGGACCCAAACCCAATGTGTTGTAGTAACTTTAATTATTATCCATATCCACAAAAAAGGATCATCAAAAAAAAATCCTATACTCCCCACATGGATTCAAAAGACAAACAACAGCAGACCTGAAGCCCCCCAAGGTAGCTGTGATACAATTCTGTTTCATTGATAAAACAGCAGCTTACATCAGAGATATATTATCTCACATTTCCTTATGTATATATGTGTATATCTGTAGTATTATAGAACCCTCAAAAATCAATGACACAGGTAGGGTGGGGGGATATTTTCATCATAGCTATTTATTGTCATAGAAGTCAAGGCCTGTTGCATAAGAATTTATGCAAGCTGGTACCGGAAAAAAGGCGATATATGAAGTCAAGGAGTTGAATCTTCTAAATCAAAACTCAGTTCTTTCTATTTTTCTTGGTATCGTGAAAGGATGTCCAAACAGCAGGGTATTATTTAGTCCTATAAGATATAGTTTATCTTTCCTAATTAATACTCAGATGGTCATGATCCTTGATAGTATTAATGAAGAGGTTTCTAGGCCCCTCCTTTGGAACAACAAGACACAAAGGTAGAGAAACTGACTGAAAAATCTCTCCAGCCTTTTTCCACCCCTGCCTACTGACCCATCTCAGTTAATGGCAGTACTTACAAAGCCATAATGCAAACATAAAGCCCATAAAACAAAGCAAGATCAAAAACTTGATTTGCTGTCTTTATAAAAACATCTGTGGAGTACTGAGTATCCCTGATACCTGCCCATTAGGACCTACTGTCATGCAACTCACCCAGGCATGCTTCTGAAGCAAACTTTCCCTGTTTTTATCCTTGGCAGGTGGAATAGCAAACTGGTAAAAGTAGCATTTACTCTGCCATTGTCTTGAGCCTTATAAAACCAAAAGATTCTAATCATCCAGCCCTTGGCTTAACAACCAATCTTAGCAGGGGCTTCAGAGGGAGTGGCCTACAGGCCTACAGGCCCTGCTGTTTCCTGTAAAGGACAAGGTCTGAATACCTGGAGCCAGAACTGCTGCTGAAGGCGAGGCTTTACAAAGCAATGTGCATTAAGAAGGAGGGACCGCCTCAGCATGTCAGACAAGGGGTTCCCAGGAGGAGCCACCACAGGCTTAGTACAAAAGGAAGTTTACTGGGGGAAGGGAAGGGGACCAGGAAAAGGGACAGAGGCAGTGAATAAAGGACAACAGAAAGACAGAAAGAGAGAGGAGGGAGGAAGAGAAGAGGCCAGCTGGCAACAAGTGGAGGAGAGAGAGAATGAAGGAGAATAGGAGATGGAGAGAGAGAGAGAGAGAGAGAGAGAGAGAGAGAGAGAGCGCACACACACACACACACACACGCTGGTGTAGCTGAGCAGTTCTTATACTCCATGTTGGCTCAAACCTAGGTAGCAGTTGGCTGGAGCCTGGCAGAATTGTCTGTAAGCCGACAGAAGGAGCCTACAGGTCCACGTGAATGTTTTTGGAGCAATAATGTTTTAAGTAAATAGAAAAAATACAATTAATCAAGTGTTCATTGGAAAAATTATTGTAACCAAAAACCTACATATACTAAGTATGTGCATGCGTGCGTGCATGCGTGCGTGTGTGCGTGTGTGTGTGTCTGTGTGTGTATTAAAAAGGTAAAACACAAAACAAAACAGTAATTCAAAGGAAAAAGCTATCATAGAGCTTTCCTACCTACAGGTCCATGGGAGTGGATAATGCAAAGTGAAACCAGAACTCTGGGCTATCATACAAAGTCTCCCCCAAGTTTAAAGGCTCAAGGTTTTATCTCCTCAGTGTGGAAAGAACTCAGCCTTGTGCACACAAAGCAAGCCCTCTGCTGAGCTACACCCCAACTCCTCACACAACTTTAAAACACTGTCAGGGCAAACTAAACCTACCTTCAGGCTGGTCCTGGACACTCTGTTCTGGGTTCCTGGCTTCAAAGGAAAACATCAGTGTGTGAGAGAACAGAGGCAGCAGACTACCCTCAAGAAAGCAAGAAGAACTGGGCGCTGGTGGGGGTAGAGGCAGGAGCCTTTGATCCCAGCACTTTTGAGGCAGAGGGGGTCAGTCTGTGAGTTCAAGGCCAACCTGGTCTACAGAGTGAGTGTGAGCTAAGACTACACAGAGAAACCTGTCTCTAAAAAACAAAAACAGAAATGTAAGAAGACAATGTAATTTCTTCTCAGGGTTCCTGGGAGTCGATGTATGGAGGCTCAGCAAATTTCCCACAATCACACCAGTGCAGGAGGGGAAAAAAAACAGTTCCCTAGCCAGCAGAGAGGGAAGCCTATGGACCTAAAGGAACACTAACTGAAGGATCTGTGGGCCTGATGGTTTCTTGAATCTTGAGAAGACTTAACTGATGGGTGCAGCTTTCACACAGAAATCTCCTGTACTTTAACAAGTATATATGCCTCTTTTCTTTGGAGAAGCATGTAAAAGAACTATACACAAGAATTCCATAAGAAGTTGCAGGAGAGTTACAGCATGCATGGCTAAGACCACTATTTCTGCTGCCTCCAGAGCTCTGTTGGGTAGCTAAAAAGAAAGGAAGGGGCCAGCAGTTAAGTGCCCTTAACTAAATTCACACTCGGCTATGCAATGGGCTGCAGATCCAGGATACCCTTGTCTATGGCTTCCTGAGTCACACCTGCCTGGCAGACCAAACTCTGGGTAGCTGTGAGAGATGTGGGCTTGGAGCCTGGCAGGGACAGCACTAAGGTGTCTTCATTGCTCCATCTGAAAGAAAAGCTACATAAAACCAGGGAACACTGCCCACCACAGTCCCATCTGTCTATTTTCAAAGACCTGGGATCTTCTGTATAAATGCAAGGGCCTCAGCCTGAGAGCTGGTCTTGCATCAAACAGAAAGCAAGGCCAGCAGGCAGTTCCAAGCCCAGCTTTTCCCAAGATCATGGTGCAGGTGTGAGATCACCCCCAGGAACCTCACCTGCCTGCAGTTTGTCACCTCAATGTCATTACCACAGACAGAGATGTGTTGGGGGTTTTGTTTTACTTCACACCAGGGGAAAGTCATTTTTGGAATTTTTCATCTTAAATAGTTTTTTCTTTTTTTTTTCTTTAATTAGATAATGTCTTTATTTGCATTTCAAACATTACCCCTTTTTCAGGTCTCTCCTCCGGAACCCCCTATCCCACCCCCTCTCTCCAAGCCTCTATGAGAGTGCTCCCCCAACCATTCATCCTCTTCTGTCTTTCTGCCCTGGCATTCCCCTATACAAAGGCATTGAACCACCTCAAGCCCAATGGCTGCTCATCCCACTGATGTCCAACAAGACCATCTTCTGCCACATATGTGGCCAGAGACATGGGTCCCTTCATGAGTACTCTGGTTGGTGGTCCAATCCTGGGAGCTCCCGGGGTCTGGCCAGTTGACACTGTTGCTCCCTCCATTGGGCTGCCCTTCAGCTCCTTCAGCCCCTCAGCTCCTTCAGTTCCTTTTCTGACTCCTCCATCAGGGACTCTGCACTTAGTCCAATGGTTGACTGTGAGCACCCACCTCTATTTGTCAGGCTCTGGCAGAGCCTCTCAGAAGACAGCCATACCAGGCTCTTGTTAGAAGTACTTTGTAGCATCCGCAATGAGTCAGGGTTTGATGACTGAGTGAAGATTTACAACTTAAAGGGCCAGCAAATATCTTCAATAAAATTATGGAAGAAAACTTCCCTAACCTAAAGAGAGAGATGCCCATGAATATACAAGAAGCCTACAGAACTCCAAACAGACTGGACCAGAACAGAAATACTTCCCGTCACATAATAATCAAAACACCAAATAGTTTTTTCTTAAATGTATGTGACACATATTCCTCATAGGACTTAATAAAATAGATATTTCTCATGACTGCAAAGTGAACTACAGCTGCACAGATTAAAACAAAATTTATTTACTTTTTTTGTTAAAAAAAATTCTGGTTGGAATCAAAATACAGGTTTAACGAAAATTTCTGGAAACCTTAAGAACAAATAAAAAATGAAATATTCTCAGGAAGTAGTTTTAATATACTATTAATTTATAGAACAAAGCTAGCCAAAGCTAACAAATATTGAGCAATATATCCTGGTATTTCTTTTTTTTACATAACAAAATATTATTTCAAAACAGATTTTTAAAAACCTTTTCTTTCATGATTATCATCAGAAAAACAAGCTGAAAAATCATTATCCTCGGGTTCCTGAAACACTTAACTTGATAGGCAGGCATGGTGGTAAAGGCCTGTCACTCCAGCACTCAGGAGCTCAGGGTGGCAATGTCCCCAATTCCGAGCCAGTCTGTGAGTCCCTGTCTCCAAGAATCCAGGAGAGACAAGCAAAATTTTTTCCTAACCTGACATGTCTCTAAAATGGGCTACAGGCTACAAAGGTTCTGATTGCTGCTACAACGTTCCCTTGTAAACACAAAGCAAGGCCGTTTCCTAGCAAGAGCTTTGGATGACTAGTCAGGAAATACTATTCTTGCATGTAACCTCAAGCACATGAAAACAGATACAGGTTCTTTCACTTGGTTATTCTGTTTTATGATTTAATTTTTTGACTTGTTTTATATATGAGTTTATATAGACTATGTAATTAAATATATATATGAAAACTAAACACATTCCCTATCCATTAAATGTTCAGAAGAGGAAAGAAAAGTGATAGGAATGTGGTTTTCATCACATCCTCAGGTGACTTCCCAGATCTCCTTGTCACAGTGAGAGTGTTACAATGATAAGAAGGAACAAACCTTGGGGACCCTGTAACCTCCCAGACATGGTGTTCTAAGAGGATTTGGCTTGGCTTGCCTCTCCTGATTATGCACTATATCCTGGAAGCAGAGGAACGGTGACACGGACCACTGGACTGTGGACAATGTTTTCTAGTCCCAATTGCTCCAACTCCTCATTTACTATTTTGTGTGTTGCTCTGACACAGTAAGATGAAGGTAGCCATAACTCCAGACAAGAGCATTAAAAAATGTTTTGCCTTTTCTAATTAGGTAAAGAATGCAGAAAAGCATGTATTTACAACATATTTAATAGACCAGTGTATATGTGCACACATACACATGCTTGCTGTGTTTGACTTCCTGTTTATAATTTTAACATATTAACCTATGCTGGTTGATTTGGGTTGTTTAGTTTTGTTTGTTTTTTTAAATTCTCATATATTTTGTGCCTGCTAAACTAGTACAAAATTTATTACTAAAACAAACTGGTATCACATCCCTCAGAATAACTCCTGTAAGTCTGATATTTCTATACCCAGGATAAAGACAAGAAACTAATAGATCCTTATCTCTTGTATCAGGCAAATGCCATATTCATTTTCATGTACATTATCTCAAAATACTCAAGCATAAATACTTTTTGCCTGTTTTATAGAAAGAAGAAATACTGATCAAAAAGCGAAAGATATCAAAGTCTGAGCAGGAGTTAAGGAGGGTGTAATGGGGGTGGGAAACATACCAGAATTAAATAGTATTGGTGATGCTGTACTTTAAGATGACCCAATTTATGGCGTGTGATTATATATGTATGATAACTAATTCGATTCATAATCCAAGTGAAGGACATTTAGGAAGTCTTGTACCATTTTCAACTTTCTTATGGGTGTAAACTCATTTCAAAATTAAAGTTAATTTTCTCAAGGCATAACAGTGTGGACATATAATATTAAAGTTGTAGGGTAAATTCTGTTATATTTTTCAAGCCACATGTAAAAACAGATAAAACAATGCCCTCAAGACTACCTTTCTTCAGTAGTAGAATTAATATTCAAATTCAGATCTTTGTTAGCTCCAAAGGTATCATTCCCTTTATTGTAAAGCCAAAAGTAACGGTACTGAGGTATCACTTAAAAATATAAATCTCTTCACTATTATACACATTTACATGACCCTTTCAGAAATAAAACTCTATTAAATAAATGTTTTAATGAAGATTTACACACACACACACACACTCTCTCTCTCTCTCTCTCTCTCTCTCTCTCTCTCTCTCTCTCTCTCACACACACACACACACACACACACACACATATGTACTCTGTCTTCATGCACATCAGAAGAGGGAATCATAGAATCATATCCATGATTGTAAGCCACCATTTGGTTACTGGGAACTGAACTTAAGACCTCTAGAAGAGCAATCAGTGCTCTTAACATCTGTGCCATCTCTTCAACACAACCAAATGTGTTTTACTTAGAAACTCTAAAGTCTATGTACTATTCATCAATCTTTAACAACTGGTTTTCTGTATGCAAATAAGATGTCATTATTTTTAAAACTTGCATTATGTAAGAATATCCAAATGTAAGCAACTAAAGAAAAATTTATTTGTACAGAAATGTATTTCTTTAATTGCAAAATAAAAATGTTCAAATTAAAAAAAAATTCTGTGCTACATTAAGTTCAGGACAAAAAATAACTGTGTGTATAAGCCAGTGATTCACAATCTGTGTGTCATAACCTCAAAGAAACCAGCAGAAAATGGAGATATTTACAAAGAGATACTGCTACAATTCATCACAATAGCAAAATTACAGTTATGAAGTATCAAGTAAAATTATTTTATGAGAAAATGTATTTTATGAGAAAATGTAATGGTCGCAGCATTAGGAAGGTTGAGAACCACTGGTGTAAGGGGAGATCCTAAACAATATAGCAGTTAGTTATTTCTGAGTGAATGATTTAAAAACAAACGGCAAAAGAAACAAAATAAATGGCTTTGTCCTCCCCTGTCACAACTGCAGAGCTGGTGGCACCAAGAAACAACAGTGAACGTGTGAAAACTCTGCAGTGGTGGTAGGAGTTTTTAATCAAAAAGTTATTTCACTACTTTAAAAAAGCATATACTTATGGGTTACCAACTTCTCACAATATCTTAAAATTGAAGTGTGAGTTTTTGTGCACTTAATAACATGCTAATTTACCAACCATTGATATATAATATGATTGGCATTTACATAAGTCAGTATATCTGGGTTTGATTTGTTGGCTTATGACTAAATATTTTTAGTGTGCCAAGTCTATAAAGTGTCCATATGCCTTTAGAAATCAGATTTACTCAAGAATGTTAGGAAGTGGAATTCAGAGTTCCACTTGTGAAGGAGCTTAAAGAAACAGAAACATTTCTTTTTAAGGGAAGGATTTGTTAGGTAGAATTCTGAGAGAAACTGATTTAACCAGTAAAGTTTTTATTTCTTTAATCAGCTAGCTGTCCAGTAATTCCAAATTCACCACTGCTCCCACTCTTAAGACTTTAATTTCTACGGGACTGCAGTTCAGAGACTTAGAACTGGTAAAGTTCTCTTTCAGCAGGCATAGACAAGGATCACATATTTTCATACATGCTTGTGCACATAACAAACATTTACAGCTCTAGTCACAAGCATGTCCAAGACAGAATTTCTAAATTGGTCTGTAAAAACTCTCCTTGGAGCATTTTCATAGAATATTTGTCAAATCATTGTCGACCATGAAGATTAAGTGACCAGCACTTCATCCAGTCTCTTCTACAAGTTGATCTTTGAAAAACTTGAAGGGAAAATAAATTCTGAAAAACTTCACTCTCATACTGAGCTGTCAATCCAGAGATGAAACAGCAAAGTCAGCTGACACAGTGTATAATTATCAGCAAAGGCAGATATGCATGTCAGCTCAACTAAAATTTTTTTCCACTGCTTAGACTTTTTCCTCAGACTCAGAAAGACGCATGGTATGTATTCACTTATATGTGTTTTAGCTGTTAAGTCAGAGATAACCAAGTTACAATCCGGGAGAACCACAGAGGATCAGTGCCTTCGTCAGCCAGCATCAGAGAAGCTTCCTCCTGCAGCAGATGGGAACAGATAGAGATCTAACCAGACACTACACAGAGAGTGAGAGACACTGGGGCCAGAAATGGGATGTTTCCACCAAGCCCTCCATCAGCCCTAAATGGAATGTCCTCCCCTCTGGGTTCAGGGGACCTGGGGGAAGAAGATGTTAAAGAGCCTAAGAGCCAGAGGGGGGAGGACATCAAGAAAACAGGGTCTTCTAAATCAGCTGAGTAAAGCTCATAGGAACTCACAGAGACAGAGCAGCATGCACACAGGGCTTCCTCAGGTCTGCAGCAGGTCCTCTGCGGATACGATATGGATTCTAGTTCAGTGATCCTAAGGGATTCCGGAAGGTATGGACAAGTGTGTCTGATTCTGTAGCCTTCTCTTGGATCTTCTCCTTCTGTTGTTTTGCCTTAGCCAACTTGGATGCAATGATTTATCTTATTATATTTTATTATTATTTCTTAGAATCCTATTCTTTTCAAAGGAGACTGAAAAGGAATGGAGCCACACCAGAAAGGATGTGGGGAGGAACAGAGAGGAGCAGGGGGAGGGGAAACCCTGATCAGGATATATTATGTAAGAAAAATTAATTTTCAATAAAAGGAAAAAAAACCTTTCCCCTGGACATACACTATTTCTGCAAAACATAAAGTATATGGTATATTTTAAACAGGATCTGTGTACACTGTTAAGCTGCTATGTGGTAAAAACTTCATTCCTATAGCAGGTCCTCCAGATAAAGCTAAAAGTTAAAACACATGCTGTGGGAGGTCGACATCCAATTACTAGAAGTAAGCATGTCAGAGATATAATTAGTTACGACACTAGGACAGGCATGCATGTTTCAACACACACAGCTCAGAACAACGCTTTGGCACTG
This sequence comes from Apodemus sylvaticus, assembly GCF_947179515.1. Taxonomy (NCBI): domain Eukaryota; kingdom Metazoa; phylum Chordata; class Mammalia; order Rodentia; family Muridae; genus Apodemus; species Apodemus sylvaticus. The sequence continues at coordinate 198,702,760 of NC_067472.1, read as the reverse complement.
TATGACAGAGGACTTAAACCAAAGACTTAAAGAAAGGTTACAGAGTGTGTATATACTTTTTATTATTATTACCTAAAACTTGCCACACCAAATTATTTCTTTTAAGTTATAAGCATATTTGATTTGTATAAACATCTTTTTAAAGACTTCTCAGGAGAAATGAAAAAAAAGAGAAAGACCTACTCTGCTCTTTCTCTAAGCCTTCCACATTAAAGAATTTTATGTAAGAAAATTTGTTTGATAGAAAAAGAACAGGACTGGTGGGGCTGTTCAACGGACAGAGGTGCCTGCCACCAAGTTTGACAACCTGAGTTTGATGCCTGAAACCCGCATGGTTGAAGGAAAGCATCCAATCCCATGCACATGCATGTGCACGCGTGCACACACACATTAAATATAAATAAAGGGAAAATATGTATCTTCCAAAGAAGTTGCACAGTGACCAAATGCACTTATAAATTCTGATAAAATCCTGAAATCTAATTACAGGCTTCTCAATCATGAATAAATCAAAATCTTGAAAATAAAACACATGAGGCAACACGACATAATGTTGACAAAGTCTGTCTGAGAGATGTAAAGATACCTGCCCCTTAAACCGAAAGAACTATGTAAAAAAATTAAATGGAAGATGATTCTATCAAAAAAACTTAGTAGTAAATCACGACCAATTAGATTTTTATCCAATAATAAAATCGTAACATTAAAAAGATGTTAAGAGGCAGAACATGGAAGCACACATCTGTAAGTTCGTGCTGCTGAGGCAGCGGTAAGCCTCCCACAGGTGGCTGGCCAGGCAGGCTAGCTGGAAGGGTGAACTCAGGTTCAGTCAGAGCCCTCTCTCAACAACTGAAGCAATAGATGAGGCTATCAACATGGGCCTGTGGCTTCCACACCTGACTACAAACATTCTCAGATCACCCGCCACTCATAAATGATGCCTCTTTCCTGAGAATTTTAGCAAATGTGTTTGTTTTGTTGATAACATTAATACTAATACATAAATTCTAATCAAAAAAGTTCCAAAATGGCAAGTGGAAACACACACAACACACAACACACAACACACAACACACAACACACACACACACACACACATCACAAAGCAGATTTCAAATGTGACAGCTTTAGACTTCCCAAAACCTGCAAATGAAATTCCATAGATGATGTCAGGTGCAGTGAAGAGGACGTAGGCTGAATGGATGCTAGACACATAAAGCTTGTAATTAAGTGCATTCTCGAGTATAATCACCCACCCTGGAACAAGATCAAACATTCGGAACTTATTCAATGTAAAGCAGCTAGACCTTATACTCCCACAGGAATACAGCACACGACAATGAATGAGGACCTAAATCCCATCTAGTAGGCCAAATGGCCCATGAAGTCAGTGCACGTGGTCCCTCCACAGACACTGTTAATTACGCCCTCAGGTTTTGGTCCAGCAGAGCTTACCATCTTAAAATAAGGCCTGCAGAAAGCCCTCTCTTCCATCACAGAACTATGTAAGAAGCCTGTTATGTAAGTTTTACAAAAGACTGAGATTTGGCCAAAAGAAAATGTGTAGTAGGTTACAGCTAACAAGAAAAGAAAAGTACTAATGTTTACTTCCAACATGAGTGAGCACCTCAGAATTTTTACAGATCCAAAAGTTCCAATATTACAGATAAAGCTGGAGCGAAAGAAATGATTCAACTGCTACCCCACCCCAACCCTAAAAATCTACCCATTTTCTGGGAAGACTGTGACTCCCAAGTATGAATTCTGAACATTGTTTTTCTATTGTATAACAATAAAATAATTCTAAGATCTACAGATCCCACGCAAAATTAGTATTTTCTACTATTAAGAAAGGTAGTAGGATGAAGCAGAAGAAATTTTAACAGTGTAATTTAGCCAAAATCGCCCTAATTAATAAAAAATGCTTTTCTTTTTGAGGCAATGTCTCACTCTGGTCCAATCTGTCCCAGAACCCACTCTGGAGTCCAGAATGACTTCAAAATACTGATAATCCTCCTGCCTCAGCTCCAGAATGCTCAGATTACAAAAACAAACCACCACATCCAACAATAATTATTTTCTTAATTGATACCCAAGAAGTCATAAAAATTAATGGGTTTATCAAAACACAATTTACAGGAGCTACAAAAAAACCCAGATATACATGATATGCATGTATATGTATGCATAATAATAAGTTAACTTTAAAAATCAAGGGACTAGAGAAATGACTCAGGGTAAAGTGCTTGGTATGCAAACATGAGCACCTGAATTTAGGACCTCCATACCCACATAAAACATGGCAATACACATCTATAATCCAAATACTGAGAGGTGGAGGCAGAGATAGGCTAGTTTTTGCTGGTTAGCCTTTGTGAGTTACAAGTTCAGCAAAGGACCCCATCTCCCAAAGAAAAGCAACAGAGGAAGACTGGATGCTACCTTCTGCTCTCCATATACACAGAACAGGCATGGGTACCTACATGCATGCACATGTACTCAAACACACACATACAGTCCACATACAGTCCACACAATAGAAACTGTTTAATAACTGCCTTTTATTTTGACATGAGTATCAGTATGAATGTCAGCCCCAGAAATACTTGAACAAATTTCTGCTTCCCCAGATTTTACCTTTCTAATGTCACGAGTATTTGTTTATGCACAACACATAGATTTGCTCAACCAAGAGAAAATATACAATGTAGGTTTATACGTCAGCTTTTACTTTTGAGCCTAAAAGCTCTCTATAAAACTGTTTAATGTCACAGGGTACCCCTGCCATCTCACATTCTGCTTAAAACTTTTCGTAGCTATGTGTGGTCACATATGCCCACAATGGCAACCCTTGGGAGAGTGAAGCAGGACTGAGCTGGAAACCAGCCTCACATTCTCAGCAAGACTCTGTCCCTGTAGTCTCTTCAGAAGCTTTCACAGGCAATGGAGAATAGCATTTTTACTCTGAATTCATAAAATCTATCTTAAAGGAGAACTATCAGTGGTTTGGCAAATGGAGTTGGTTATTTAAGTCTATAAAACAACAAGTTGGTCAACAGAAAGATGCTACAACAGGCATGTATGTTAATCTTTTTCTGCATAAAACTTCACATCAATTCTTACACAGCTCTGTTTTCTTTTTTTCAAATGTATTTAAAGTTCTAAACATTGTAGGGGAAAGAAACCAACATGAATGCTGTCACTGCAGGATACTTCCAACATTACACTTGCTCAAATGTCTAACTCACCATTTATAACTATTTTTGGAGTCAATTTATTAATTGAATTCAAAAACTTAATTTTGACTTTTCTGATCAAAAATGGATTATATTATTTTATCACCAACCAGATGCATCATGTTATCCAATGATTCAGAAAGCCAAAACTTAGGTCACAGAAATCTTGATAGCATTACAAGAATTAGACATGGGTGTCTGAAACCAATTTCAAATGAATAGCTCTAAGGCAGGCATTTACAGCTATCACATTCTCAGCAAGACTCTGTCCCTGTAGTCTCTTGGCAGCTATCACACCATTACTACATGATCTTCCATGATAACTAATTTATCAAGAATAGTGTATATTTCTGCTTATTTGTGCTTTTTGATTTTCCCTAGATATTTAGTAATACATTAATTACCTTAATAGATCATTCAGGTGTGTAGATCTCACCAAATACCTAATTAAAGTTCTTCAAAGGTTATGTTTTTTGCTTTTTGAGACAGGATTTCATGTGCAGTCTGGTCTTGATCTCATGTGCACAGATTGGTCTTGAACTCATGATGTCCTTGTACTCCTGATCCTCCTTCCTCTACCTCCTGAATACTAGAAATATATTTTTTTGTTGTTGTTGGGGGGAGGGCATCAAACCCAGAATTTTGCACATGTTAGGTAAGCTCTCTACCACTGAGCTACTCAAGCCTATATTATACAATCTTATCTCACTTAAGAGGTTAAAGTCAGTGCATAACCATACTTACAGACATGACATATATCATCTATTCCTGTATCTTCAAAATTATAATTGTAATTGCAGAGCGTTACAACATTAAACTGTATGTGTATTATATCCTAATAAAATTGTTTCTAGAAATTTCAATCATAGGAACAATAAAACTAAGTTTATTTAAAAGTCTAAGCTCTTCGAAATTATGGGGAAAATAATAAAAAAGATCTCAGAAGATGGAAAGATCTCCCATGCTCATAGATTGGCAGGATTAATATAGTAAAAATGGATCTACAGATTGAATGCAATCCCCATCAAAATTCCAACTCAGTTTTTCATAGAGTTAGAAAGAGCAATTCTCAAATTCATTTGGAATAACAAAAAACTCAGGATAGCAAAAACTACTCTCAACAATAAGAGAACTTCTGGGGAAATCATGGTCCATGACCTCAAGCTATATTATAGAGCAATAGTGATTTAAAAAACTGCATGGTATAGGTAAAGAGACAAGCAAGAAGATGAATGGAATAGAAGTGAACACATGGGCACAGGGGAAAAGTTCTTGAACAGAATACCAATGGATTATGCTCTAAGATCCAGAATTGACAAATGGAACCTTATACAATTACAAAGCTTCCGTAGGGTAAAGGACACTGTCAATAGGACAAAGCGGAAACCAATAGATTGGGAAAAGATCTTTACCAATCCTACATCTAATAGAGGGCTAATATGCAATATATGCAAAGAACTCAAGAAATTAGACTCCAAACAATCAAATAAACCTTTTAAAAATGGGGTACAAAGCTAAACGGAGCTCTCAACTGAGGAATATCAAACAGCCAAGAAGCACCTAAAAAAAATGTTCAACATCCTTAATCATCAGGGAAATGCAAATCAAAACAACCCTGAGATTTCACCTCACACCAGTCAGAAGGGCTACAATCAAAAACTCAGGTGACAGCAGATGCTGGTGAGGATGTGGAGAAAGAGGAACATTCCTCTTTTGTTAGTGGGATTTCAAGCTGGTACAACCACTCTGGAAATCAGTTTGTCAGTTCCTTAGAAAACTACCACTCCAGCATATACCCAGAAGATGCTCCAACATGTAATAATGACACATACTCCACTATGTTCATAGCAGCCTTATTTATGATAGCCAGAAACTGGAAAGAACCCAGATGTCCTTCAACAGAGGAATGGATACAGAGAATGTGGTACATTTATACAATGGCGTACTACTCAGCTATTAAAAACAATGAATTCATGAAATTCTTAGGCAAATGGATGGAGCTAGAAAATATCATTGTGAGGTAACCCAATCACAAAAGAACACACATGGTATGCGCTCACTGATAAGTGGATATTAGCCCAATAGTTTAGAATACCTAAGATATAATTCACAGACTTCATGAAGGTGAAGAAGAAAGACTCAAGAGTGGGTGCTTCGTGATAGAATTCTTAAATGTTGCACTCAACAAACATAAGACTTGTGCATTGCACATGATGTATCTTAGGGCAAGATGGTGGCATCAAAAGCTGTGAGAGACAGGGGGGCAGGTCTACCTGATGAGACTTGCCCAATAAAATTCAGAGGACAGAAGAGGAAGATGGGGAGGAGGGGTGGTTCCTGAGAAATAGGTGCTGGAAAAGATCATGTAGCTGGGGTTGGGTCTGGATAAGGATCAATCAATCAACTGATTCCAAGGCCTATAGCACCTAAGCACGGGGCTCTCTGAGCAGGCTAGATCTAAGCTCGTCGACACATCCTTCTACTAATATTTCCATCATTGCTCCACATCACCTCTGTAATTTCTTCATTCTCCCCTCCACCCACCTCCACTTAATCTTCTATTTAGAACACAAATATCCAAATGTAAAATTTTAAATGTGAGAATTTTAAATTTTTAAACAAATAAAAATGTCTAACTTTAGAGCGAGTACTCTTAAAACTTGCACACTACTGAAAACTGAGACTAAAACTGTGCATAGGAAAGTGGTGAGCACCGGTGACTCCACCGGCTTCTGTCTCACGGGTGCTATCAAGTGGATGTTGAGGGTCTTCTTATCTTTATACCTTCTCTTCTCGTAACAAGTCTGTCTGTCTCCATAAAGTGTTCATGAAGGGACAAAGAGCTGAAAGCTCAAAATAAGTATCGCGAAAAAGTCAGTGCTGGTGTCAAATGACAGAGATGGCTTTCACTTTTTCATCTTTTGTTCATCATAAAACAATGCATTGGAAGTCTGATATCACATAGTATGCAATACTATTATGAATCTTTACTAAGTATCTAATATTGGCCCAAACTTAAGAGAAAAGAGAAGCAGAAAAGAAAAGAGGAACACACCAATACCAAAAGCAGGAGATGGCTTTCTCCAGTACTTTGTAACTAGACCCAAGCCCTTTCTTTAAATGATGTGGCTCCTTCGTCCTACAGGCCACAGTCTTTGCCTCTGGCCTGTCTCCATGGTCACCTACCCCACACTAACACAGTGCTGCACACAGGGAAGCAGCATGGAATATGCCCCAAGAAATGCCAAAGAGGAAAGTGAGCACTGCTATTCTCATAAAACCCATCAAAAACTGGACCAGGCACAGCCCCTTCAGTAAGGTGCTCCCAGGACCCCTGCTTGAGAACATTGAAACATATAAAGATAAGGGATATGCTAAGCTATATGGAAAGGGGAGGCAGAAAAAAAGTAAGAGGGGTAAAAGCTGTTGGGGTTCTTTACCTAAGTGCTCAGCCTAGGAGAGGGGCCAGAGTTGCCCTGGAATCAACACAATTAGATCTCTCCCTATCTGAGAGGAAGTACTCAAGACTCCCATGTCCATCTGTAATGTCCTCTGATCATATTCCAAAGCACAAAGTAATGAGAAACATCCGGATAATTTGATACCGACCTAAATGAGGCTGCAAAGACACATCAATTCTATCTACAGGGCACAGAGATGTTTGCCCTCATAGGATATATACTGTGTTGCACGTGTTCCCAAGCCTGTGCTCACACACACACACACACACACACACACACGCTACTCTTACCCCTCCCATCCACAGGTATGAATGCATCTTACTCCCACATAACCATATACAAGGGTGTGTGTGTGTGTGTGTCCATGTGTATGCACACATGTGTGCTTCTGTTACTCCCACCTCTCAGTCAATGGGGAAAAAAAGAACGATAAGCCACTAAAGGAAAGGTTGCTTTGAAAAGAACATTGAAAAAAATGTTTCTAGATGTAGCATAGAAGACCAAAGACCAACCACTCTGTGGTTATTCTTTAATGGTATTTATCCTGTACTGCATTTTGTACTGCTTAATTTTAGGGTTATTGCTTCTACTTCACACATAAGACCTTGAGCACCTAATTTTTTATATCATAAAACCTCAAAAGTTTGATAAATTTTACCTCCTAAAAATAAAAAAGGAAATGTAGCTTGGAGTGGGTGTTCACACTGCAGTAACAGCACTGTCCAGACAATAAGGATCAGGAAATCCAAACCAGCCTTGGCTACATAGCAACTTTGTAGCCAACCTGAGACACCACTGCCCCTCACCCCACCCAACCCCGGCCCACCCAGACCCCACCCCACTCCATCTCAAAACAAAACAAGACTAAAAATATCTAAATGCTGAGTTCTACTTTGCAAAACAAAGCAACTAGAGCTCACACACCTGGGCAGGATGTAGAACTTACACATAAAAACCTCACAAAGTTTAAGAGCTTTTCTGTTTTAATCAGTCAGTACAGACTGTCTAAAGGCAGTGGTTTTCAAACTTCTAATGCTGTGACCTTTTAATATAGCACCTCCTATTGTGGTGACCCCCAACTATAAAGTTATTTTCATTCCTACGTTATAAAAATTTTTGCTACTGTAAATTTTTATTTTTTTTATTCTTTCATACAATTATATCCCTAACTCTGTTTCCCTTCCCTCCTCTCCTCCAAGTCTCTCCCTGAACCTTCCTTCTCCCCTAGATCCATTCCTCCTCTACAGGCCTCCCAGGGATATTAACACAGCACAGTAAGTTGCAGAAAGACTAGTTACCTCCCTTCATTTTTAGGCTGGACAAGGCAACCGAGTAGAAGAAAAATGGTCCCAAAAGCAGGTAAAAGAGTCAAAGACAATTTCCCACAAGAAGATCAACCTATACAAACCATAGCATACATGCATAGAGCCTAGGTCAGACCCCTGAAGGCTCCCTGATTGCCACTTCAGTCTCCCTGAGCACCTGATGAACCCTGGTTGTTGACTCTGGTTTTTCTTGTATTCTTGACCCCTCTTCTGGCTCCTATGACCCCCATCTTCCTCAGAATCCCCTGAATGCAGTCTAATATTTGGCTGTGGGCTTCGGCATCTGAGCCCATCAGTTGCTGGATGAAGACTTTCTGATGATGCTTATGCTAGGCTTTAGGTTCTGGTCTATGAGTATAGCAGAATCATTTCATTGACTGCTCATGTTTGGTTCTATCCTGGGACTCTGGACTATCCAGTCTCTGCTCTTGGTCCTCCAGGCAGTGTCAGGGGTGGGCTTCCTCTTATAGCATGAGTCTCAAGATGGAGACTGATTGGCTGGCCACACCCACAAGTTCAGTGCCACCTTACAGGTAGGATAAATCATATACTGAAACATTGTGGCTGGGTTGATGTCCCACTCCCACCACTGGAAGTTTTGCCTGGTTACAGAAGACAGCTCACTCAAGCTCTGTACCCCTAGGAGTCTTAGCCAGGGTCATCCTTGTAGGTTCCTTAGAGTTTCTACTGCACTAGGTTTCTACCTCACCTTTGAAATGCCACCCAATTCCAGTTGTCTCTCCCAGTACCCTCCATCCTCCTTCCATCAGATCCTTCATGCTCCAGTCCATTTTTCCTTGCTATGAGCTGTAATATACATACCAGATATTCAGATTTCTGATATGCAACCCCTGTGAAAGCGCCTCAGGTTGAAAACCACCAGCCTAAGGTCTCATGTAAAACCCCCAGTGAGTTATTCTACATATAGCACACAGACATTCATCTGATGGCTCTTAAAATCTGAATAACGGAATGCTTGTCCCATGCCATACTGGGTTTAGTACAAAGCATGAAAAACAAAGATTTATGATACTGTCATATCAGTACTTCAGAAATATAATTTCATAATAGTACTAAAACATTTGGTGACCCACTCATTATTGATCTATGTCATAAATAAATATACCTGTATTTGTCCATCCGATCTCTATTTCTCTTAGAGGAGGGTACTGCAATCGGTCCGCTGTTCGCGCGGTCCGCCGTTCGCGCGGTCGGGTCCGCCGTTCGCGCGGTCGGGTTCGCCGTTCGCGCATGCGCGGTCGGGTCCGCCGTTCGCGCATGCGCGGTCCGGTCTGCAGCGCTGGTGGTCTGCTGTTCGCGTGCTGGAGGTCTGCCTAGAATCTTGGTTTCCACATATACTTTCATTTTAAAATCTCATTGAGGTTATGCTTTAAACAAATATGGACTAGAGATGCAATTTTACACACTTAGGCAGATAGGAAGTTTACATAGCAAAGATATTACCAGAATTATTTCATATGTATACCAGTACCCTAAAAGTGACAGAGTCCTAAGTAGAAAGTCCCAGAGGATGAGAAAGATAGTAAACGCTGAAGAAGTAAAATATACAGTGCTTTCCTTGTCCTGTGCCTCCTTTCTTCTCTGATATAACCCAGTGGCCATGAGCATCTTCTGGAAGCTGAGCAAGAGGCAAGCTGTCTCATGCACTGCCCCATAACTGGGTCTTCTGGATTTCAGCAGAGAGCCTTTCAGGAAAGAGCCTCATTCTTACACTAGAAGATTGTCACTGGGCAAGGCAGAGAGAGGCCTTCACCGTCAGCAGGTCCAGACAGCTACTTGTCTCTCTCAGTGGCATATAGGCCTGGAGGAATATCCAGAAATGTCTCATAGAAGCCTTCAAATGAGTACCTCCTAATTCTGGTAACTCTCCTTGCAAGTTTCATAAAATACCTGAATTGATCTTGGTGAATTGATCTTGGTGTTGCACCGCAGCCAGATTCCACTTCTCAGGGAAGTATGCACAGGTGACATTTGACATCAGGTTCACAGAAACTTTTCCATGGAGGACAAAGGACTAACTGACTCTAGATAGAGAGGAGACAGAGGTGATGCATAGGAAAATGGAGATCATAAAGGTAAGATGGAGAACACTCCTCACATATTCTCTCTACCTCTCGACCCACCCAGATTTATATTCTCCATTTTTAAGAATAACACGCACACACACACACACACACACACACACACATGAAAATCAAAACAAACAAAAAAAGAATAATATAAACAACGTTTTAAAAAATGAAGGAAAGTGTTCCCACAAAAATTCATGAATTCTATATTCTCTGGTTTTCTAATTCTGCGCAGCAAACCTGCCCTGAAATATAGATGCTATACTAAGTGAAACTCTATTGGAGAAAACTGATTTTCCCTATGCCAGCTTATGTCAATGGCAGATAGTTTCTTAGTTACGGCGTGGGACCCATGTCTGTGACCAGTTCAGACTCAGACATGGTGATAGAGTTCCCCAGGGATCTAGGTTCTAGCTATTTTAACTACCTGAAAGCTACCTAGTCTGACCATAACCCTCTCAGTGTTGGGGTGCCTGTGTGGGTCATGTGCATGACTCCACAGTCACTCTGATTTCATATGTGCATCAGTTTCTATTGTGTATGGAAGACACTGTTTCCTTAGAGTCAACAGTCAACACTGGTTCTTACAATGTTTCTGCCTCCTCTTTGTTGCAGAACCCTGAGCCGTGAGGGCTGCATCACTCCCTGCACAGTACTAGTCGTGGATCTCTTTGTCTGTTAACATCTTCTACAAGAAGCTCCTGTGATGTGAATTGATCAAGGAACCAATCTATGGGGAGAACAATATGTCATTAGGATTGTCTTATTGTTATGTTCCTTAGCAGAATAAGAGCAGTGTGCTTTCACAAGATTCCAGACCTATCTAGTCTCAGGTTCCTGGTCATCTCCAAAGGACAGAGGTGCCTATAAGGGGAAGGGAAGGAGCTTTAACTTCTCTAGCCCTGCGCAGCAGGGAAGTGCAGAGGCAGGCTCCTTGTGTCTCTTCACATTGACTATGCTATTGGTGTCTTCAACAACAAGGATTTACCATCAGGTTATGAGCAGTGTGATGGTGGACATACTGTTTAAATGATGATTTACTGGGCTGTAAAGGCTTGTGAAAACAAAATTGCTTTTAGCTTGTATAATCCATGAGGATATTGCCCCTATCTTGAATATACCCTGTCAGCTAACTTGCCTAAGAAAGACAACCTCCCTGTGCACTTAGGCTATTATTAGATGCTTTTGATTGCTGTTAAATAATTCACTACTTCAGCTTTTCTTACAAAGAATAGGTAATGGGTCACAAGATTAAACAGGCTAACTGCCAAGTTTCACTTTTGCATGAAATGATCGCTTGCTTGGATGGCTGAGTCTCCTTCTGGGTGTCTGCTACATAATCAATCTTTACCTGCACCCAGACAGGAAATGAGTTAAATTGGCTCCCTAAAATTATATCTTTGTGCTTTTGTCTTCCTAATCCTTGAACTGTCCACAGCTGACTAGAGGCCTCACCTACAGAACTCTTTCTGGTTTGTTCCTGTCAATTTATTATTTTTTTTTTAAATAAAAAGCATCTATTTTTTTTCTAAAAAGAAAACTTTAGTTATATTGGTGAATCTCTGAATGGACCCAGACCCACAAGAGAAGCTACCACTCTTGGCTATAGCCTCAGATGTTTGAGGAGAGGGGTGTCTATGGGACCTTTGGAGAATATAATTATTACTCATGGCTATAGCCTCAGGTGTTTGAGGAGAGGGGTGTCTGTGGGACATTTGGAAGTTGCAATTATTGCACCAACTTAGTCCAGAGTCTGTAAAATATGAACTTTACAAAGAACTTGAAAGTTATGATTATTTGCCTTACATTTTAATAGTTGATAAACTTTTAAGTAAACTCAGTAAACAGTTGTATTACAAAACTTCTGCTTCTTACCCCAGATAGAGAGCACAAAACAGATGAAAGTATGTATACCACACAAGTACAGTTAATAAAACAATGAGTTTTATTGGAGTTATTTACAGAAATACTGGTGAGAGCTTACTCACAGGAGAATAAATGATTCAAAAACAATCGCATCATCAAAGTCCACCCCAGGACTGGCAAGAGCATGAAAATTTTGGGAACCCGAAACACTCCTTTCAGGCAGCTCAACATACTGGACAGAGAGCGCTTCCCAAGGGACGCAGTTGATCCACATCTATTTCACATAGCTGGGTTGGGTTTTGAGTCTTTGCAGCTTGGCTTGTTTGAGAGTGATTCACACAGCGGCTTGCCTTGTTTATTCTTTGGAAGAAAGAGCCTAGAAAATCTGGTTACTTTCAGGGACTCTTGATGCTAGTTGGAGTTGTTTCTCTTCCTGCTGAAAAAGAAAGTTCCTGTGGACTAGAAAGCTTCAGTCTCAGAGGAAACTGTTACAGAGTAACAGTGCAAAGCTAGAAGGAGGGTTATCTGAGGTATCTTGTTAGACAGTGCTTTAGAAAGGGTGGACACAACTTAAATTAGTAATGTAAATAACAAGTACAAAGAACACACGTCCATGGTGATTCGAAGAAAATGTTCCTCTTATATAACCATGCATGCCACAGATAGATGGGTTGAAATCAATCCTGAGAGTGATGATTTCACAGTTATCACTGTCCATTTTCTTCTAAGATATTTTCTCCAGATTTATTAGTCCTTTTGAAATGTGTGAATGAAATGCATACTCTTTCCCTATAGTCCCTATAGTCCCTATAGTCAGTGGAACATCATTTAAAAAATAAACTAATGATTTTTTTACATATATACAGATTCTTTTGACAACTGTTATTGGCAATATTTTCAAACTGGAGACTGCTATAAGCCCTTCAAATGTAAGATGTTTAAAATTAAATATAGAAGAATATGTTACATGGGTATGAGCATACCTACAAATAATACGCAGTAAAATTGATCACTAAATGAACCTCCAGTAATGATTATTGGAAAGAAAATCCAAAAGCCCAAATACAGCTTATGCTCCGCAATATACAATATTCACAGAAATAAACCACAACAGAAATGGAAAATGGGTTGATAATGGGTTGAAATGGGTTGAAAATGGCTGTATCTGATTCTTGGTTAGGGGGTGTGAACTAGTTTTAAGAAAATAATCTACCACTGATAAAATACTTACTTTGAGATATATGTAAGTGATGCCAATAGCACCTTTTCTGCTACATTAATTACTGGTAAATTATACCTCCTTCAAGGGAGGATGTCATCAAACCACAAGTTTCTATATGCTTCAAATCTACCTAAAAATAAATGTAGTAAATAATAGAGCTTTGAATAAATAATATCTAATATAAGGATTTAGAGAACTTGGTAATTTCAAGTACTGTTACAATGTACTTGGGATTTAAAGAGTTTCTACCAAATTCGGCTGTAGATGAGGGTATTGTGAAGTTTTGGAAATTCGTATTTTCCTAACATCTAAACCACAACATACCCCCTATAGAAGTGGTAAACACCCTGCCTGGACAGCTTTCTTACACCAGAGTGAGAAGGTTAGTCTCTGCAGCAAGCGTTCCTTCATCTTCTCCTCTGCTGTGCTCCAGCGAGGATCAGTGCAGTCCCCTGGTGCCTTTTACTTGTGGATCTCTGCTGACACTACTTGCCTAAATGCTGACTCTAAGGTTGCTCCTAGCAAAGTAACAACTTTTCTATTTGTAACTAGTAAGTATCTTGTGGAGAAGTGCCTATGACTACAGACACCTTCCAGCAAACTTCAGATTTCTGCTAAAGTAAGGGTCAAAGAATTATTTCATAATGATATGTTTTATATATTTATTGTCTTGCCTTGTACTTTAATTTAAAATCTTTAACTTTCTTTTCTTTTTTTTTTCTACATGGTCTCATCCTCTAGCCCAGGCTAACCTAGAAATGTGTGTAGTATAGCTGAAACACTTGTGAGCGAAAGAATGTAAAACACAACTACTATACAATATAAAAATATGATTTATCTAATGATGTTGGTCAGAGTTCAACAGCCAAAATATTACTATAAAATTGGTGTGTGTGTGTGTGTGTGTGTGTGTGTGTACTGAGAGGCCAGAAAGTAATATGAGATCCCTCAGAGCTGGAGTTCCAGGCATTTTCAAGATACCCAGCTTGTTACCTGGTGCTAGAATCAGAATTCTAGTTGTCATGGTAGATTAGTAAGCCCTTTTAGCAACTGAATTATCTTTCCAGCCCAATAAAAATGTTACTGAAGAAAAGATGAGAAGCAGCGTAACTAGAAAAGAAAGAGGATAGGAAAATGACTTATTTGAGATAGCCAAGGTAATGTAAGTGTACAGCTCATTCAGTATGTTTATCTGCTGTGCATATAATATTGAGTATAAAGCAGGGACAGGGCCACATCCAGTCTATTGTTATATTTTTAAGGTTGACAGTATATTTTAAAAATTAAACTATCAATGCATTCCTTCCCCATTATCCTTTCCTCCCTTCAGCTTCTACTACACCCACCTCAAAGGGACTAGTCTTCTTTAAATGTGATTATCACACACACACACACACACACACACACACACACACAATTTAAATTTCTTTGGGTTTTGTTGTTGTTTGTGTATTTGCTGGCGCACACCTTTAATTGAAGCATTCACGAGAAAGAGTCAGGTAGATCTCATGTCAGTCAAGTTCACATACTGAAGTTTAAACTACTCAGGGCTACACAGTGAGACCCTGTTTCAAAAAAATACACACACACACACAATAATTTAATATAACGTAGTTTATTTGTTTGTAGCATGTGAGATGGGAGAGGCACACATGAGGAATTAAGATGTCAAGTCGTAGTAGTCTGTTCCATCCAGCTACCTCGTGGGATTCCAGGGCCAAACACAGTTACTCTGGCCTGCTTTGAAATGCCTTTTCCTGCCAAGGCTTGCTAGTCATAAAACACTTTTTTATTGAAGAATTTCTTTTGTTTTTTTTTCCATTTTTATTTAAGTTGCAAGTAAGGTTACCTCAGAAGCCCTGAATACCCAAGGCACAAATCGCATAACAAATGACTCCCATGAAGAAGTAAGGAGAGGGTCCTGATCTTGGAAAGGATTGATCTAGCATTGGAGGGGAATATAAGAACAGAGAAAAAGGAGAGAGGTAATTGGAGAATGGGTGGAGAGAAGAAGGTTTATGGGACATATGGTGAGGGGGGATCCTGGAAAGGGAAAATCATTTGGAATGTAAACAAAGAATGTAGACAATAAAAATATTGAGAGAGAGAGAGAGAGAGAGAGAGAGAGAGAGAGAGAGAGAGAGAGAGAGAGAGAGAATCTCTTATAAGCATCACCTAACAATAAAAAAGCCTATGGCCAGTGAGCTGAGGTAGAAAATCTGAGGTGGGGCACAGGCAGGAGAAGAGAGGATTCTGGGAAATAGTGAGACAATGAAGAGAGATTCAAGAGACACACTTGGAGAGATGCTGAAGGAAGACAGTAAGGAAGAAGCAGTCAGGGACTGAAGGAGCTGTAACTAACCAGCAGGTAGATGAATTCAGGATAAAGGGAGATTCGCCAGGGAACACTGTGGAGGCCCAAAGCATGAGATCTGAGCAGAGCTTGAGGAGATGTACATAAGCCAGCAGGTGGCCGAACTCAGGATAGAATAAAGAAGGTTAGCACCAGGCTTGGACACACGAAGCTGAGGACCGGTAAGTAACTGTGTGGTAGAGAGAATAGTTTCATTGGGTTACATAAGTTATGAGTTAGTAAGGAAATGAACTAAAGCTTACAGCCTAGGAATTTATTAATAAATGATTAATTTCAAAGTCATCATTGTGGGAGCAGGGGCTGGGAGGAAAAATTGAATTTTTTTATCATTTCTGTATTATTGTTAAATTTCAAAACTGTTGGAGGAGCTGACAAGATGGTTCAGCTGGTAAATTAGGCATTTGTCACCAAGTCTGATGACTTGAATTTAGTCCTGGCAGGGATTCAAGTAATCTAAAATTTTCTAAACCCCTCTCCCCATAAGAATAGATTGCATTGGATTTGAGGTATGCAGTCTCAGAATTGATTTTTTTTTATACCCTTGTGGCTCTGGGCCGATCTCTATCACCCCAAACCATTAAGAAGCCCATTTTGTATAACTAGTAGTTTAGTCTGCTTAGGGCTAAGAAGCAAAGAAGAGGGCCTCCTCTCTGCCTGTGCCTGGCCGATCCCCACTCCTGGGCTGAAAGCTCTCTTGAGGCCTGTGAAACCAAGAATTGGGGCGTGGGGTGGAGGGAGTAACTTCAGAGAGTTCTCAGAGAGTTCAGAGCTAGAGTGGCTCTGGCAGCTTAGCACCACCTTAGACCATTCTCTGATCTTCCCCTGACTCGCAGGATAATGACTGAGAAACCAAGTGGACTCAGAACAGGGGCTTGAGACCTATTATTGACTTCAGCTACCTCAGTTCCTGAAGGATCGCCCTGGGACAACTTTGCCTTGGGTGCTGATCACAGGGTTCAGGGACTTTGCCAAAAAGTGAAAGGGAGCTAAGAACAACCCTGGGGGGCCTGGGAACTTTCCTACCTCAGTCAGGAAGGGCAGGAAGGAGAGCCTGGTACACATGCTGAAGCCTGCAAGGACCGGTCCTTCCCAGTCTTTGTGCCCTGCTGCTTTCCAGCCTGGCAGTGGGGTTGCCAATGTCAATGTGACCTTAGCCAGGTAGCTCTTAGGGCCTCTCTCTCCTCAGATTTACTCTTGGTCTTTGTCATCTCTGGAGGTCCCAGCTCAGTTGTAGCTACTCTGGACTCTTCTACTCATATTGAGATTAGTGTTCATTCCTTGTTAAGATGATATTTTTTTTCTTTTTTCTCTGGGGGGGGGGTGTTTGTGTTTATGTGTGAGGAACTATTGACTGGCTGTGCACAGGAATGGAACGCTGGTGCCCATAGACTGCAGCCTGCTCCATCTTCCCTAGCCGTGCCTGAGGCAGCTTGCTGGGGATCCTGGCTTCTGAGAGAACAGGTGTCTCCCCCCCCCTCGCTCTACACTTGTTCCTGTTCTTTGACATAATTTTAGTGAAGCTGAAAGCACAGTTCAGTAATAGATTTCTACCTAGTTGTGTAGGAGTCTGCAGAGTTAGGACTTGTTTATTCTTGGCAGGAAGGCTACTCCTGTGGGCTGGGAAAAGAATACAATGAAACACTCTTCTGGTAGTCTCTCAAGGCCTGCTTAAGCACTGCAAAAGCATCCTAGAAAATCTACTGAGAGTGTTTAAGTATAAAATGGACCTAAAACATAATGAAATTTGCCTTACTTTTATCAGAGTTTGGGGTCAAAGCACAAAATAAAACTTAGGGAGAATCCACTTGAGTGCTGGGAGCTCTGTAGCAGCATGGGAGCGAGGGACCACAGCAGGTGGGGTGGCTTGGGGTTTAGGTACAGGTGTGAGGCCACATGATTTCCCCATTGCTCACCCCCCATTGCTCACCCAGTAAAATTATGCTCTCATCCCACAGATTTACAAAGAGGAGCACTCCCATTTGTCCTGGAGCCTTTCAGGATGGGGAGCATGCCCACATCTGGTGCTTCAGGATGCCACCACCAGCTATGAGCTTCACAGGAGTCCTCGCCTGCATGCTAACTCCCTGTGTAGTGGCTGTGGCCAGAGCTGCCCCCAAACCTCCTAACACAGAACTGTGGATTGTGAGTAGGATGGTAAGTGAGGGCTGACTCAAGGAACCTGCCAGTGGGTTTGGGTATGTGGGGCCATGGTGGCGGCCAACAGAACTTTGGGAACAGCAAATCCCATGGGTGAGGATGTGTATTAGGTTGACCAGCAGCACTGATTTCCCCCTCTAATCCACAGACTGCTATGTGGCAGTTTATGAGGTGTCAGGAGCCTCAGAGCCACTACTCAAGTGGTTCTCTGTGACTGTAGTCCCCGGGGCTCCTCAGCTGAAGGTTTCTACAGCTTCTTTGACCATTCAATTCCTAGATGAGAGACCGAAAAATTTCATATTAATAAAAAGGCTTAGTGAGCACTAGAGCTGGGCAGATATCTACCCTCTCTGCTGTTATGTTGACCTCCCTGCCAATAATCCCACAGTATGATTTGTCATATTCATCTAAGCTGCTCTTACTTCAACTGGCCAGCCCTCATGGCCATGTTTTCAAGATTTCTATCCCATGATCTCTTCTCTCTACCTTCTTCTCTTTCCCCTTGTAGTATTGTCTCAGACCACAAAGATAATAGTATTGTTGTTCTTGCCTGAAGACAGACTCACTTATGAGGCATTGTGAATGAATATACCATCCTATACTATCACAGCTGTTTTCTAAATGTTCTTGAATTTTAGCAGAATGGTTATTGGCCAAGGTAACTTCAGCCCACAGTGCATGTTTTATTTCCCTGTTGGTTGATAGAGTCAACACGTTCAGATGCCTCTATTAAAATATGAATTTCAGATTGAGTTTACTCAGCTTCTAGTGTAGTGTTTTGTCACTTAGAGGGTCATTAGGTAGCTCAGGACAATTTTTTTATTGACCTCTTTCTGCATTTTTCTCATATGCAGTCCCATTTGCATATGAGAATTGTGTATGCCTCTTAACAAAACCCTTTATAGTTTGTGAATTTTCACACATGTTTCAAATTGAGTGTGGAGAATTCCTAGAACTTGAAAGGTAAATCGAAAAGAAAAGGGTAAAGATGATCTTTTAAAACCTCAACAGTGATCATAACTTTTTTTTTAAGTCCCTCGCCTTTTTTTTTTTTTTGTATGTATAGGAGGCATCACATCTCTCCTGAAACTGTCAGAAAGGCGTGCTGACCATATCCTCTAAGCCAAGTCATTTTCCTCTACCAGTAGATAGATACCTCAAATACACTCATGTATTTTCATGTTTGGAATCATCCACTTCCAGAGTTCCTAGTTAAGAAACACTTAAGGAGTTCATAGCTGACACTTCAATGGGCTATATTAGTTTGCTAATTTTAGCCAAAGAATTACTATAAGCAGAAGGGTTTAAAAGAGCACCCCATGGCCATCATGGAACCCTATTTATCCAGATGAGTCCCCTGAGGTGAGCCCAGCAGCCTTGGCAGCAGCAAGGACACAGCGGGCTCCCACTCCGCTGCCCCACCCCCAACGCTCCTGCAGAAGCGATGACGTCATCTCCGCCGCTCCACAGCCAAGGGCTGTAGTTTTGCATTTCCCCCAAAGTCTCTCCTTTTTTTTTTTTTTTTTTTTTTTTTTTTTTTTAGTCTTCGAGTCTTTTTTTTTTTTCAGATCAAGAAAAGGAACATCTTGCTTTCAGTCATTTGGGACACTGGATACAAACCTGTGCAAGGGAGACTTTGCTAAGTCGGCCTTAAAGTTTCCCTAAGTACAGAGTTGGAGCAACGTGACCCTGTTGTCACCCTTTAATTTTGAAACATTTGTTGTTCCTTTCCGATAGGTGGCGAGAGAGGGGTCTCAGTCCTGAGGATGGTGTTGAACAGGGAAAGCCTAGCAAAGGAAAGCTAGGTGTTGGAGCTTGCACTGGCAGTTTACATAAGCCTCCCCCAGCCCGCCCTGAATCCTGTGGAGTTTGTTATTGTTATTATTATTGATGTTGTGTTGTGGCCACTGGACTTAATTCTGGCTCAGTTTTTTTCTCATTTTTTCATTAATTTATTTATTCACTTTACATCCCAATTGCAGCACCTCTCCCAGGCCCACTCTCACCAGCTCCCACCGCCACACCCCTCCCCTCTTCCACAGAGAAGGAGAAGCTCCCCCTGGATAGCACCCTGCTCTGGGTTATCCAGTCTCAGCAGGCCTAAGTGCATTCTCTCCCACTAAGGCCCAACCAAAGAGTCCAGCTGGGCTAAGGGGATGGAAGGCAGGCAGCAGAGTCTGAGATGTGGGATGGGATGAGGGGATCGAGTGGTTAAGGCAATGGACCAGATTTGCACTTTTAAATTATGTCCTTTTCAATCCATTTTACTTGTTTGTTTGTTTGCTTGTTTGTTTACTGCGTGTGTGTGTGTGTGTGTGTGTGTGGTGTACATGTTATTGTCCACACTGGAAAGTTGGGAGACAACTTTCAGGAGTTGGCTTTCTCCTGCTTCACTGTAGGCTCTGGGGATTGAACTCACGTAGTCAGACTTGCATGCAAATGTTTTTCCAGGCTGAGCCCTCTCAGGGACCTTGAAAATCATTTTTTAAAAACAAAACAAAGCAACATTCATTGAAGAAAGAAAGTTGTATTGTTATAAACATTTTGTTTTGGCAACATAAATTTTGATAAGGATTTTATCCCAAAGCAAATTCTAGAAAGAAATTAAATTGTATTTTACTTTCCTAATAGTCAAGGGTAATGAAAATTATTGAGGGCTCAGAAATACTTTATGTTAATATTTCTAAATAATATATATTAAAATTATTTTATTGCTATGGTTTTGTTTTTCAGGAATATGCAAGTTTATATATAAAAAGATGGACATCTATATCCACATACAAAACTCTTTTTTACTAATTTTCACTTTAATAATGGGAAGAAGAGGAGCTATAACCCCAACAAACCATGATATTCAAGGTCTATGTAAGCTAACTCTGTATGTAATAGAAAAAGAGGCTATGCTTTCAAATATTACCAAATTAAAAGCTAGCTAAATGTGTGTAGCATTTCCAAGATTTTATGTTTTTATCATGATAATTGCTTGGTTCCTACTGATTTTTGTCAGGCATTGACTGCTTAGAAAACCTTAATACCTTAATGATTGCTGACATAGGGAGAAGTAATCTTTCCCAGTGATGAGTCCCCTAATTGGTTATTCAACACCAAGTAACCAACCCTAAGAACATGTACATATAAGCCACACTAAGTGGACTCAGCAGGTTTATTCATATAGTTATATGTATGTATATTTAATAATATGCATGTATGTATATTTAATAATAACTACAGAAAATTCTAGGCATGAGTTTTTGGCTAGGGTCATGGCATCAAGCAAAGGACTGTGTCTGGGAAGCAGGCTTCAAATTCAATCTAAGAGTCATTGGTTATCTCCACAACCATTGCACCACTATTGTGTATCTGGGCAAATATTTCCTGAAAGGTTCTAATATAGTCTAACACTGATGGCTAGAAAAGTCCATTGATGCCCTTTCTTCCCCAGCAGCCTGCATAGCACCCCCAGCACTTGAAAGCTAGCCAGTATGGAAGGAGTGCCCAGGTCAGTTCCAGTTTGAATAAGTCCTATAAGGGATATTACTACCAATAGTTAGCTCATGGGCATCATGCCAAACTACCTTCTGAATATCTGTGTTTACAACCTTAGATTAAGGGTTCTTTTTTTTACCCTTAATCTCTCTCTCTCTCTCTTTTTTTTTAATCTTTTTTTATTGAGTATCTTCTTCATTTACATTGCCAATGGTAAAACCTTTCCCAATTTCCCCCTCCCAAAAGTCCTCCCCAAGATTCCCTACCCCTCCTACCACCCCCTGCCTCCATGTATATGCCCCTTTACCCAACACCCTCCCACCTCCCCCTCCCCCAACCCCCCCCCTTTTGTTGGAGCCTTTATTGAGAATTTAACTGACCAAAGACCACTCCTCCCACTGATGTCCAACAAGGCATTCCTCTGCCACATTTTTGGCTAGAACTATGTGTGATCCTTGGTTGATGGTTCAGTCCCTGGGAGTCTTGAGGTGTCTTCCCCAACTTCCATTACACTCTGCCTTCCTTTGGCCCCAGTGAGACTTTTACACCCTGTCTCCAAGATGGCTTTGTCCCCAGAATGGCATTTTGCCCTCCCGCCAGCAGGAGGAGACAAAGTGGAGACAGCCTTAGACTTTCAAACCAGATCCTACTGGCCACAGGCCAGTCCCTGGTGTCCTTGTCTACTGGGAATCTCCCTGACACTTCAAGCGTCATTCTGAGTGACTTTGGGGTTCTCTGAGAGGCAGGGAGACTAAGGTGCAGCCAAGGCACTGGAACTTGGCCTCTCTTGGGAGACAGCAGAGGAGAAATAGAGAGCATTCCCCAGACTCCTCAGGGAGACAGAGCAGCTGACTGCTGAGTGGATTTAGCTGAGCTCCAAGAAGGACAAAACCATAGTTGTATCTTAAGGTGTGCCACACCCATTTTTAGAAGACAAGGATGATTTTTTTAATACTTACTGCAAAGAAAGCATGCTATCCATAAGTCAGGTTTAAAAGCAAAACTTTGGAAACCTCTCCAGAGTGTGAACATTCAGGTTGTGAAGTAAGGGGCTCTGACTGGACAAGAGGTCTTTCATTCCAGACCATGGGTGGGAGGAAGTTAAGGTGCTAGGGTCTCACAGGAGCTCTGAGCCCGCTGAGGAAGTGAAACATAAAAATGGAGAAGGCTCCTGTTTTTATGCAAGTGGAAAGAGCAGAGTTCTACTTATGGCCATGGACAAATGGGGTTTGCATTCTGGGCCTCAGCTTTGAAATCCATGAAATGACCACATGGAACCAGATCTTTGCTCTCCTGTAACTGGCACCCACAGTCCCTGACGGCTTGTGATAGATAAGACAACTCCTTGGGCCCCATGAGAGACTTCCAAATATTTTAAGAAGTTTTCCCAGGTGATTGACAGGCATGGGGTGGGGACAGCTTCAGAGCCCCTACAGCAGGAGAATCTCTGGTTCTCTGTGAGCTTCTAGTGAAGGGACACTTTAGAAAAGAACAGGGATTCCATGTAGGTTCCAAGTAGCATCCAGTTAGAATAAACAGAACTGAGTGTCTCGGGTGCCCACAAAAACAGAATTTGGGGGCTTGCAAGATGGCTGTCATCAATAAAGTATTGATCACACATACATAAAGACTCAGCACACATGTTTTTAAAAAAATGGATTTATTTAGCAGTGTGCACTCCTGGGAGTAAAGACAAGAAGACCTCTGGTGCTAGCTAGCAAGCAAGATTCAGAGAGAGACCCTGTCTCAAAAAAATCAGGCAAGGAAAACACCAGGCATCAACTTCTGGAGTCCATACACACCCACATACATGTGCATAAACATGAACACACACACACACACACACACACACACACACACACACACAAAGCAGATCAGTGCAGCTTCTACAGCCCACAGAAAAGCAGCCAAAGTAAGCCAGAATTGGGTAAAGGACTAGGACAGATTCCCTGGAGTAGACGCCTCCTCTCAGTCAACAGGAGCTCAGGGCATTTGAGGCATCTTGACTTCTTGCTAAGAATGTCCTGGCTGATAAGGAAAAGGACTTGTCATATCATCCTGAATTCCCAGTATGTGGTCTCTGTGTCCTGCACATAGGACTCATCTCAGCATCCAGACAATCAGGATAATCTGTCCCCATCTTCTCGGCTGCCAGATGGAGTTTCCTAACTGAGGGAGCTTGAGAGTGTACACCAACCCTCCAACCCTCCCCTACCCGCTGACCATGAAGAGACAAGAAGGAACAATGCCTGTGGGACCCAAGAAGGAGAAAGCTATAAAGAGACTAAATATAGCATTGTGACACTGAGAGTTAACTAACTTCCTATAAGTCTCTGTGACATAGGCTCTATGCCTCAATTTCTAAGTCTCTGTCTTTAACTCACCAGGTGTAGTAAGGTGCTTTGAACAATGTCTGCCCTCTGGTAAGCATACCATGTTGACTGTTGCCTTCTCCTTTTGAAAGTTTCTAAGGGCTTTACTGCCCCAGTCCAGAAGTTTCAGCAGCTGGAACCCATTGATGGTGGAGCCCATTACCCCCCCACCCCCCATCCCCCACCTCCCAACCCCTACCCCCCATCCCCCCACCCCGCAAGCTCACCTCAAAAAACCCAGCCCAGGGAGTTCCTTCCCTCCCGGATGGAGGTTGGGAAGGGAGGGAAGGTTGAAGAAGGTGTGGACCAGCCCTGAGGAGCTCTGGCTGCAGCCTGATCCCTTCCCAAAGTTGCTGATGAATGTGCAGTTTGAGAAGGAGATCACAGATACCCAGCCTGGAAACACACACTGCAGGCTCCATGGATTCATCCAACCAATAAAAGCCAAGGGACACCCCAAAGCTGGGGGGGGGGGGCACTTCATGATACCTCCTCCCAGGTTTCAAGTACAGAAATCCCTCTCAGGACTCAAGAGAGACAGGCCAGAGGTATTTCCCCCAGACACTGTCCCTGCCTCCCTTTGACAGAAGCCACCTCCTCCCTGCACAGCCTCTGCTGGAAGAACAGAGAGGTCCACTTCCCAACAGCCCTGCTCGCAGGGACCTAATGAATCTCCTGAAGACGTCATAGTTTCTCCACAGCTCTGCTGTTTTATATAGTGGGGTCATCCAGAGGTTGTGCCACGTAGCAAGTCATTCCTATGATCCTGAGATGAAGGCAGGCAGGACAACTGTGACAATGAATAAGGTGACAACTGTGACCACAAAGCAGCGACTGACTTCTGTGCACAGCACTTCCTATACTCCTTATGAGTACGATGTCCTTGAATCTAACTGCTTTGCTTCATGGATGAGAAAGCAGATTCAGAGAGGCTGGGTCACTTTGAACAGGCTCCAGAGAGCTTACTTTTGATCTTACTCGAGGTGAGCAAGTGTGTGTTTGAAGCCTGGGACAGGCTATGGGCAGTGACAGAGAGATGGAGAATGTAGGGGCAGGATGGGGTGAGGTCAGCACCTGTGGACCCCCTGGGGCATGTGCAGAGAGTGTGGGGGCCTCCAGCCATAGGGCAGTCTGCAAGTGTGGAGCAGGGCAGGGGAGCATGGGAAAGCAGGTGTGGAGGAGGCTGGATACAAGGGCAGGGCACCTGCAGGGGCTGGGTGCGCATTTCTTGGTGCAGGTCAGGGAGAAAGAAGCAGACAGATGCAGGCTCTGCAAGAGATGTGCAGGGTGAAGACAATACCTGGGATTGGAGGTGTGACAATCTTCATCATCAGCTTGACTGGATTTGGAGCCTCCTAGACAGCACCCCTCTGGCCGTGTCCGTGGGAGCTTTTCTAGAGAAGTTTAGCGGAGGAGGAAAGACCTACCCTGAGTTTCTGCAGCGCAGTGCCAGGGGCTGGGAGCCCTGAATTAATATGAATAAAAACAGGAAGAAGCCTAGCAGAGTCCTCTTTCCACTTTGTGACTATGGACATAGTGTGACCAGCCACCTCACATGCCCACTGCTATGTCAGACACACACACACACACACACACACACACACACCCCTACATCCACATCCAGAGACAGAGGAAGAATAAGAAGGAGAAACAGACAGAATAATGAGTGTTGCAAGGGGGAGAGACAGGCAAGCACTAGAGGGAGAAAGGTACAATCCAGGTGAGGGGGAGGGGATGCAGGAGGAGCTGAGAATCGAGGGGGAGGGGGAGGGGATGCAGGAGGAGCTGGGAATCGAGGGGGAGGGGGAGGGGATGCAGGAGGAGCTGAGAATCGAGAGGGAGGGGGAGGGGATGCAGGAGGAGCTGGGAATCGAGAGGGAGGGGGAGGGGATGCAGGAGGAGCTGAGAATCGAGGGGGAGGGAGAGGGGATGCAGGAGGAGCTGGGAATCGAGAGGGAGGGGGAGGGGATGCAGGAGGAGCTGAGAATCGAGGGGGAGGGGGAGGGGATGCAGGAGGAGCTGAGAATCGAGAGGGAGGGGGGGGATGCAGGAGGAGCTGGGAATCGAGGGGGAGGGGGAGGGGATGCAGGAGGAGCTGAGAATCGAGGGGGAGGGGGAGGGGATGCAGGAGGAGCTGGGAATCGAGGGGGAGGGGGAGGGGATGCAGGAGGAGCTGGGAGAAACTGCTCCCCGGCCAGGATGCCAGGTTGAACGTTTTGCTCTATGGCCATGGAGAAACAGACTCTTTCCCCAAAGCAGGAACAGAACACCCAGCTCCAGCCTTGGCCCTGGCCTTGGGCTCAGCCGCTCCTAGTCTGGGAGTGGATGGGAGCCAATGGCTGGAGCCTCCCTTGGGCTGAGCCACGCCTTCCTCCTCCAGGTGTGGAAAGGACAGGGATGTTCTGGTCAGAGATGGCTGGTCCAGCTCCTTGTGAAAAGAGAGAGGAAAAGACAGCAAGAGGTAGACGTCCTGGTGACTGACATTTTGTCAAACCGTGGCTGCTGCGATCTCTGACTCTTTCTTTCCTGCTTTAAAACCTCTTTCATCCTGAGCCCCATGAGCATGCCAGCACCTTGCATGGTCCAGCTTTTCTTCCTTTAGCAGCCTTCTCTGCCAACCGAAGAACCCTTGTGCACAGCACGTGGGCCCTAGGCTCTCCCGTCTCCCGTGTCCTCACCTTTATACATCTTTGCACTTGGGCCCCACAACTTCTGCCTGCCAGAATCCCACCCCCAAAAGAGCTCAGGGTATCTCAACTCCCTCCTCCCCACCCCCTACTCCTCTGTGCCAGATCCTCCTGCCAGCCTCACAGCCTTCTATAGTCTAGAGCTTCGTGGGCTGAGAGGCTGTTGTGTGTCTGTTTGCCTCTTGCTGCATTTCCACAGAATCCAGAACCCAGCACGTGCTATATCCATGTGTGGATCTCGTAGAGTTTGCATACAACCAGGAAATTAAACCTGAAAGGGCATTTTCTAGTCTTTCCCTCCCCACCCCCACTTCCTCCCTGGGAATCTTTCTTTGGACCCCAGGGATAGAATTTGCAAAACAAACAGGGTGATCTTTTGACAGTCAGGTGAAGGCCTGTGTGGCAGAACCTTGCCTTGCCTTGGGGAATGTCATTTGACACTGAGGATGGGATTGTACTAAGCCCAATGTCAACTTTATCTATCCTGGAAGAAAAGGGTATTTGTGAGAACATGACCTAGGTAACTAGAAACCACGGGAGCAAGAGTGTTTACAGGGACTGTAGGCTCAGCCCGAGCATATAGCAGCTCCTCTTCTTCTTCTTCCTCCTCCTCCTCTTCTTTCTTCTCTCCCTCTTCTGTCCTGCAGTGGATAGCCCAGGATTCTAGGCTCCACTGCAGTATCAACAAAGAGAATTTTCGTTGATTTAAAAGGTTGATTTAAAGGTTGATAAGAAATTCTAGAGGACATGAAGAGTGACCAGACTAGAAAGGGCCTCTGCAGGGGCAGCTGTGAAGCCTCCCCTCCCTCCCACAGTCCGTGTTCTGACAGAACTTCAATTTTATCCCAGCTCCCCCAAGCCTCACCCATTCACAGCTTCACTCTGACTCCGGGTGTTGAAGGATCGCACAAATTGTCTGCCCCTTTCCTGTTTCCCTTAGCCACAGTTCTGACTGACCTGCCCCCTTCCAGCCCTCAGTGAAACCAAGCACTCAGCAGAGTTTGAGTCTTGGCCCAGGAAAAACAACCAGCAAAGCCATTTCCATGTTTGTTCATGTGCCTACTTAGATAATATTCCCTTCTGTCTACACTGGCTATGTGCACTGAGACCCGCCACCCCAGGGCCTAACAGACAGACCCATCTTTCCATGTTCTCACTGGCCAACTCCAAAAGTCCAACCATTTTCCCAAGCTCTGCATGCCTGGGGAGAAAAGCCAATATCCACAAACTCTACAGACACCAGACCTTTATTATTTGGTGGTCTGAGGAGGCATATTTGTAGACAGGAGATTTTGGAGTTTAGAAAGATGTACCAAATACTTGATGGATACTCATGATGCTCACACAGTGAAGAAAAAGAACTCCCTTTGACAGGCAAGTGTGAAGGTCACAGCTATAGCTACGTGGGCCTCCAAGGCCCACCCTTCCCATTAGGCCGCTCCTGAAATCTCTATGCAGAGGAGCTGGCTCCAGTCCCAAATATATCCAGAGGGTAAATCCAGGAGAAAAGTCTGAACAACTCCATCCATAGACTCATTCACTCCATCATTCATTCACTTAGTGAAGCACACACTGTGTGCTAGGCACACGATTCAGAAGCAGATTGTAGAATGACCTGTAAGACCCATTCACTCTGCTGCTGAGGGCGGCTCCAGACCCAGTTGTCTCTATTTCTGTCCTTCCTACCTGCCCAAAATGGGTAAAGAAAAGCTCGTTCTGAGCTCGCAAGGGAAGGGATCTTTACTCCTCCTCGGAAAGGCTAATGTTTTTGAAAGGAAAGAGGCAAATGTCTATTATCCAGTTGTTCCACTCTGCATGCGGTTTCCAACTCCTAAAGGGAGACCAGACTCTAAGAGCCGCAGAGCTTGGAGACAAGAAATAACAACATACTCATAGCACCTCCAGTGTCCTGAATCAGTTACTGAGTCCGTACTGTCAGAGCTTCTTCATGTCTGGCAGAGCCTTTTCCTATAAGACAGAACAGCAGTTAGCTCCTCCAAGGCCCCAGCTGGGCCTGGGCTAGCATCTAGCACCACATAGCGGCCACAAAAAGAAGAGCAGAGGCCGAGCGACCACCTTTCCCCAGGACTCCCTTGGGCCTTTGGTCAGGCCTGGCAGTTGCAGGCTCCTCAGAGCCTGGATCTTCCTTTCTCCACCTAGAGACAGACTGCAAACAAGGCTGCACCTTCTCAACCTCCCCAAATAGCATCACTAACTGAGAAGGAAGCCATTCAAAGCACCGCCTAGTCAAAGGGACCCCCAAATACCACATAGTCAAAGGAACCTCAAAATTAATACGGTTGCAATTTACTTTCCTGGCTTCACATTTCTGACTGACCTCAGAACTTTGGACGACAGTCACTGGAGTTCATCATCATCCATGTTTGTGTTGTCTAGTCCTTGGCTCAGAAAACAAAATCTTATTGGCATAAAACTGGCCTTTAAAACTGACCTCATTTTCTTGAGTTGTCTACTAAAACTGGTGAAGCAGGTGGGTCTACCAAAGGACACAGCCATAGCCCCTTCCTGCGGGACCAGACAGTACCAGACCACCTAGTCTGACGAGTTACTTCTTGAACTGACCATCCCTAGGTTCTGCGTGGCTTGCCACTGCCTAGCCTTTGTCTCAGGGGTGAGGATTTTCCAATGCTTACTCAACATGTGAGGCTCACCCTCTAGCTACAGGCTTGCCCTCACCAAGCTTTAGTCCTGACTTCGAAAACAGATGAGCCATAAGAAGGAAGCGTAGTGTTTACTCCTGCTTCTCTCCATGACCAACCCAAGCGTACGCAAAGAGAAAGGGAAAACCTGGCGCAGACATCGGATATAAATGGACCAAGACTCTGCCTCCCTTCTTCACACAGGCTGGAGACCACCATACTCTGTCACCTGTCTGCACAGGAACACCTCTTGCCTTAGCCTGGAAGCTTAAGCCCTGAGCATACAACGTTGTAAACAATAAACATGACATCTCACATTTCTCTTGAACTTAGATCATGTTTTCTGGGTCTCATATAAAGAGCTAAGCTTGAGTAGCAAGACTTCATCACCGTGGAGGATCTCCTGAGTCAATGGACAGGTCAGCTTTCCCCCCACTGATGTGAAGAACAAGAATACGGGTTAAAACTGAATTAAGGACCAGTGACCTCATTATCACCTCAAGTAAGCAGGCATGGCCCACCTAAGCGGGCACCTGAAAAATGACAGGAGAAGGAGAGTCAGCTGGACCTGGGCCCACATGCTGGACTGCATTTTGTTTTATTTTGATTTGATGTGGGTCCACCATCTGATTCCTTGCCACGTGCCCAGGCGATTTGAACTATCTCTGTGATTCTTACCACACAAATGTAATACATGTCCATTTAAAAATAATTTTAAATCATCTTGAAAGTAAGATAGTGTACATTAGATGTACATTGGATAATTTTCCTTATAAATTCATATACAGAACTCTTTATAACTAAAATGACTTGAAAGTATAAAACTAATGTACCAAAAATTAACTGTACCTAAATCTTTCATCTTAGTAGGCTTTTGTCCAATTAGAGAAGCCAATTTGAAACTATGTAACTTCATGGTGGATCTTACAATTGCATTATAAATTATATTTTTGTGTATCTGTCCACAAAAACAAATGAAAACCGACAAGGATTTGGCACTAGAAAAATAATTAACTTGCATGATTCATATTAATTCCTTATATTCAGTCCTACCACGTTACCTAATATTTGTTCTTTTTTCTTCTCCTTATTCATATATTTGTGTGTGTGTATGTGTGTGTGTGTGTGTATTTGTGTATGTATGCATATTAGGCTGTGATACACATGAGGAAGAACATGTCTTTCTTTTTTTTTTCTTTCTTTATGACTCTTTATTTCTTTATTTCCTATTTGTCTTTCTTTCTGGGAATGTATACTCACTCAATATTATATATTATTATTCCACAAATCTCCTGCAAAATATTTTAGTAATATTTAGTGAAAGTATTTAGTAATTGAGGAAACACAGATGACACGGAGAACAGGTAAAAAGAAGAGGAAACTTTGTGAGTTGAGCAGGAACCAAAGACAAGCCATTTTATCACTTTGATACTCATTGAACAGATTAATGTCCTAAGGCAAAGATTCCCTCACATCTGAGCATTTCTATGTAAACTTTCAAAGTTCAGTTAAGAGATTCTGCTGAATCTGTGTGTGCTGGTGCGTGTTTGGAAAGCTCACACAGCCTGTAAATTAGTCCTTCCCTTGTTCTGCAAAATACAACGACCAACACAAACAGAAGCAGATGAAGTAAGATTGTCTTTAATAATTTATCAAAACTGAGCCCAGAGAACACAGGGCACCATGAAGTTTTTAGTGACAGGTTGGTATGGTGACATTCTGGAATTTTTCTATGTGAAATCATTTTTAACGCAGAATTAATTTTTTGACATAAAGAAATAAGACTTATAAACTCCTTTAAAATTGTGCTGTAGGTGTGGGGAAGATGTAGCAGCCTCTACTCTGAACCCCCCCCCCCTTTGCCTGAGGACTTCTCAGGGGCTAGCACCTGCCCGACCTGCGGCCCTGGCCACAGGCTCAGCTGATGACCATGGGCTCAGTGTCTAAGCAGCAGTTTGCAGGTGACTGCGCCAAGGTCGCAAAGAAGGCACAAGAGGAGGTGCTGTCTGACTCTGCTCGAGCTGCAGAGGGGCCTCAGCTGCTGCATGGGGTTCAAGGTGAGCATGGGGTTCGGCTTCACATCCATGACTGCCCGCGCTGGGGTCTCGCTCAAGCCCCGGTGGACGTCTTTGTGCACCAGAGCAGGCTGCACATGGAAGGTTCCCGAAGCCTCAAGGAGGGCGAGGCGGTGGAGTTCACCTTTAAGAAGTCTGCCAAGGGTCTGGAATCCATGCCTGTCACTGGCGCCGCCGGTGGCCTGCTCTGTATTGAGAGTGAGCAGCGGCCAAAGGGGAGGAGCCTGCAGAAGCGAAGGTCCAAAGGGGACAGGAGCTACAACTGTGGTGGGCTAGACCACCATGCCAAGGAATGCAGCTGCCACCCCAGCCCAAGAAGTGCCACTTTTGCCAAAGCATCAACCATAGGGTAGCCTCCTGTCCACTGAAGGCCCAGCAGGGCCCCAGTTCTCAGGGAAAGCCTGCCTACTTCCTGGAGGAAGAGGAAGAGATGCAGAGCCCTGCCCTGCTCTCAGAAGCCCAGAATTGAGGCCCAGGAGTCGGATTATTCTCTGGCTAATGGGGAGTTTCAGGGAGGAGGCATCAATCGGCAGAGTGGAGAAAGTGGGGCTAAGGGAGGTTGTGTGGGTAGCTTGTACTGCAGTGTCTCAGGCCGTGTCTCAGGCCGGGTTCCCAATGTCACCCTGTCTTTCCTTGGAGGCAGGGAAAGAGTGAGGCAAAGGAACTCCTACCAGGCTCTATCTCGAAGCAAGTGAAGGCTTTTGTGGGTGAGCCGCCCTAGAACCTGCATGCTTTATCTGAGGCTTGGCCAAGTGACTGGGATAGAGAAGTTCTTCTTTTGTAGAAGGCTGTGTGATATTTCCACGTGCCAGACAGGATGGGAAACAAGCGTCAAACCAAGATTCATGACCCTCCAAGCTACCGTGTTCTGTGGAAGGGACTCCCAGGAGCAAGGCGAGGCTATTTTCACACTGTGCTTACTCATAACCCAGTCCTGCCATGTTGTGCTGGGAACGATGTCTAGCAATGGGTTGTGATGACAGGAAAGGAGGGTGGTTGGGGGGACAACTGCAGACCTGCTGCTCCCACCCCACTCCCAGCCCTCTCTGGGCCAATGAGATTTTAATTTATTTATTCCCTTGGCTCCCACTTTCTCCAGGATGCCAACTGCACTATCTACATGCGAATGACATATCTTGTGTGTTTTGCTTTGTTTTTCTTAATATAAATATTGGGTTTGTATTTTTGTATATTTTAATCTTAAGGCCCTCATTCCTGCACTGTGTTTTCAGGTACATGAGCAATCTCAGGGATAAGTCCCTAGCAGCTCCAGGTCTGCACAGCAGGAATACTTTTGTTGTTGTTGTTGTTTTGATCACCATGGAGACCAACCTTTTGGAGAGCTCAGCCTGTTGAAATACCTCATCTTTGCCAATTACAGCTGGCTTTTCTGCCATAGCGTCCTTGAAAAATGTCTCACAGGTTTTAATTGAGCTGCCATAAGATTTAATCTGGTTTTGGCAAAATATAGGAAATCATTCCAAACTGGAAAGGGTGGTACCAGAGACATTAAAGGCTGGGCCTGGTGAAGGCACAAGAGTAACTTTTCATACCAAATCCATCATTTTGCCAGATTAGTCTAAGCCTGCCATGCACAGCAGAGTGTGTTTGTGTGTGTGTATGTTGATTTTTTAATGCAAATTTATGAGAATGAGGTGATTTTTGTTTGTTTTTTCGATACTGGGGATCTTGGACTTCATTTGTTCTAGGAAGCACCCTGCCACTGCGGTATCCTGGTAAGAATGCAATTGAAGACCAATACCCTTAATCCCACACTATGCTGTCTAGACATGGAATCCTCAGCCTTTCACAATCTTGGCTTCCAGAGAGACTCACAAGTGTGGGCGTCCATGGCAAGTGTCCTGCCCTGCTGTATCGTGATGGTTGATGGGTAAATGAAGGAGGGGGTAGGGAGTTTTGTTTACATGCTTTGAGATCACCACAAACCTTCCTCACTGTGTTGAAATGGGACAAATGAAATAGAACACATGTGTGCTGTGTGTGTCCGATCCTGGTTTCTTGTTTCCCCCAAATGCTGCCCCTGCCCCTAATTAATTGTATTCCTCTGACCTCTGTAGGACTTTACAGCTTCTGAGTTGGTGATTGCTAGGTGGTCTATTTGTGTGATATAAATGTGTTGGTCTTCATGTTCTTTTAAGGGGTTTTATTGTTTACAAAACTTTTGTCCTATTGAGAGAAAAATAGCCAAAGCATCTTTGACAGAAAGTTCTGCGCCAGACAACGCCATCTGAAACCTAAGTGTGGGGTCCTCTTCCCAAAGTGAGCCTCTGGGATCATGGCTTTCCCTTCCATGCTCCTCCCCTGTCTCCCATTCTGGACCACACTGTCCTTAGACAGCCCACTTCTCCCTCATAAGAAAACATACACTCAGTTACTTCATTGGGCATCTTTACCACTCTTGAATAACCCACGTGAAAGTTCTGAAGAAGCCACCAACCTCATTCTCCCATTGTTTCCTAACTCAGTGAAGAGTTTCTGGTTGGTGATTTTGAGACAGGGTCTCACTCAGTAGCCAGAGATAGTCTCAGGTCCTGGCTATCCTCCTGCCTGAGATTCCTCTGTGCAGGGATGGCAGGTGAGCCACTTCTCCTTGGCAAGACCGTCTCATGGTGTGATTCATCCTTGGACAGATCAAACCAATGTCATCTGTCACCCTAGGCAGCGAGAAGTAATTGTGGGGCCTTCCATGTAGAAAGTGGAATCTGGAGAGCAGAAAAGGGACTATGAATGAATGTCCAGGTGAGGCTCTCAGGAACTCAGTGCCGGTGCAAGAAACTTACGTCAAAGAGGCCACGAGATTGTTACTAGGAGATGGACAAATGTATCTCCATGTTTACTGCTAGAAACCAAAGCTCTGTGAGAAATCTTGAATTTATAGGGAGGGTGGGAAAGGGTGTACTTGTCTGTCCTTTCGCTGATCTCTTTCTTGAGCTGCAAGAGACTAAGTCCCAGCTTGGGCAGCCCCACCCCTGGGGTGTTTTATTTCATGGCTGATTTTTGCTGTACCTGCGTCCGTGTATCCCTATCTCCTATCGTATAATCATTTTATAACACATGCTGACTTTACCTTTCCTTCTCTTTCCTGGGAAAAATTAAGACTTACTGGTACTCCAAAAAAGGGAGGAAGGGAGAGGGAGGGAGCGATACCCTAGGAAATGCGAAGAAAGATCTGAAATTCGATGCCACGATTGATTGGTGACAATAAAGTTAGTCCATTTGTGATTTACAAGAAACACGACTAACAGGTATCATTGTGCTAACATCCTCAGCAAATCATCCACAGCAGTCAGAAATTTAAGTAGTTCAAATCCCATTGATGGATCCTCTGAATCTGGAGTCCCCTGGCTGAAAGCCTGTCCCATCTGACTCCAGCCATAGCCAAGGAATACCCAATACTTGCTGTTCTCCATACCAGCCATTGGGTGGCGCTGCTCCCCCCCAGTGACTTGGAACCACAGCCTATTTGTTAAAGAGGCAGATAAAATGACCCCATCAAGCCCACAGGATTTCTGGGTTGTGACCTAACTTTGTCCTTCTTCCTGAAAAAAAGACAGGCTAGTCGCTGAGACTCCACTTTGTTCCAGACTTTCCACATGTCATGCAAATTAATCCCTGTGGCAGCTTCTCACAACCACACCTCCTGATAGCACCTCACCTTTCAGGTTGGAAAAAAAAAAGGTACACAGAGAAACAAAGTAACTTTACTCATCATTTAACCATGCAAGAAGGGCACAGAGTGGAATCCTTGTTTTGACACCAAATGTACTGACCTTTTTGTACTGCACAAATAGACGCCCCTTGAAACCTCAGTCCGTGTGGCAAACCGTGGGGCAAACCGTGGTTGCCCACAACCTCAGAGTTGCTGGCATCTGGGAAGAGACCAGGTGCAGTAGACAAGTCTCAAAGGAGCAATCACAATAGGCTACATAGCACCTACCCTGCAGAAGGCGTGATCTAGTGCCCTCTTGTGGCTTAACATGGAACTGAAGCGACTAGACTTGATTTGGTATGGTTAGGCTGGAGGGATTTAGCATTGCTAATTATCTACCATGATGAATACCTGGGATCTTCCTACCAGGGCAAGTCCTGGAGTCACCTCTGTGGCTGGCGAGCTGATTCGATTGCAGTCACCAAAAGGGAACCCACTAGTGAATGCCAAACGATATGCAGAAGGATGGCGATGACGCCGTGTCGGACAATATTGGCCAGGGGCTAGGTGCTCCGATCTTAACCTGGTCAAAGGTTTCTGTCGTCCAAATCCTGGTGCTGCAGATGGGAAAGGCAGTCAGGCTGGTGTCGCGTCAGTAGGAACCATATTCTCCCTGTCCTGGCGACAGACAGACAGACACATGCATGCTTCAGCTACTTAGTCCCTTCCTAAAATGCACACCATGGTGGCTGTCCTCCTGCCTCCCGCATCTAGTTCTAGGTGCTGGCTACTCTCACAACATCCTTTAATCCACACCTCCCAGAGCCCCCAGAATGTTACTGCTTCCCTCCTCCTGCAAGCTCCACACGCCAGTCAGGCTCTGGGTACCCATTCCAGCAAAGGCACCTCACAGCCCAGTTTCTGTCTCAGAGCTGTTGAGGGGCTTGCCTGGGTCTAAAGGCAACAGGGGTAGCAAAGTCCACTGAGCAAAACCACGAATCTCCTGAAGCCACACAGAGCTGCCTCTCAGGAAAAAGAACAACAGAAATGCTGGGGACTTTCATGGGGGATTTAAGAGAAACTCATGGGAACTCTTGTAACCGAACCCCCTAAGAGAATATGAGTCTGTAGGGGTGTGTGAAATGAACAGGATGCGGGAAATACCGGAAGTGGGAATAATAGATGAAGGGCATGGAAATACCCTTGCTCTTGAATATGACAGTCTGGGGTGCTCTGACTGGAAGAGGAGGAAAACAGCTTCCAGAGCCCTGTACACATCCATGCTGCAATCTTACGAGCAACCCTGGGCTCTTCTTTATCATCACCATTTTCATATGAGGAAACAAAGGACCAAAAAAATATAAATAAATAGCCAGTCCAGGTTACCACGGAGAAGTAGCAAGGTCACAATCAGGTCGTCCATGCAAAGGGCTTGGCCTGCTGGGACTGCTGGAAATGTCCAACCTGGTCCTGCATTTCAGTGACTTGGCCTTGAAAAATGGCTCAAAAAGAAGTTGGTGGGCAAAGACGGGATCACAAGAAAGAGAGTCTCATCTGCATTCCTGGACCAGGCAGCTGTGAGCTCCCCGGGCCCTCCAGCTCAGCACAGAGCAGATGATGTCACTTCCAGCACTGGTGACAAGTCCACTGATGGACCCAGGAGCACATGAAATCAAACATCCTGCTCAAACACAGAACTGCCTGGGGACAGAGAAGGACCAGTGAGTCGCACTCATAGCAGGCCTCTGCTAACAAGATGACTAGATAGCAAGACATTTTCATACCCGCTGAGGCCCACTTATCCAAGGTCTGGCTGGGTTAACATAAACCACCGAGCTCCCACCTCTAGAAAGAGGCAGAGGCCATGTTCACAGAGCATCCTGGGCACCCAGGAGCTGCCAAACTAGACTTGGAGGACGGGAAAGGATGAAAGCTCTTCTCATGCTCTGACCAGCAGATCCAACATCCTGAGCAAACAGGATGTGTAAAGCTCACTTCTTCCAAGACCCCGATTCCAGCGTCACTACCAACTTTCTGTGTCCCATCAAGCCTGGGAATTTCCTGGGCAGGAACATCTGTCCCTTTAGTTCATTTCCACTGTCTAAGCCAAAACTGTGCTCACTCCTGCTGCTTCTGAGACTGGGAGTAGGGGGGAGAGGATGTTCCCTGTACCATAGGCTCCCTATAGCTTCTCCCAGGGAGAAGCCAAAATACCCAAGTTGGAAACCTCGCATCCCAGGCCACACAGATAGAACCAGAGTAGGGACGGCTCTACAGAGAAGCCCTCCCTGCCAGAGGCTTAGCCCTGACTCCTGGCAGGCTCCGAAAGCCTAATAATAATAATATAATAATAATATAAAGGAAGACTAAAGAACCAGTGTAATCACTTGTACCTTTTCAGATAATAGTATAATAAAAGTAGAAATAAGTAGCAAGAGATTGCACAAAGATTTAAAGATCGAGTAATTGAATTTTGAATGAACGGTGTGGATCATTGCAGAAATCAAGAGGGAAATGTAGAAATTTCTGGCATTAGATGATAATGGCTGTGATAATTTCCACATCTGCGTGAAAACTTTTAATGATTTTTCTAGATAGTAAAGTTTCCTTTCTGATGTAGTTCAACTTGGGAAAACGCACATCTTCAGGCAGAGAATGAGCTCTTATTTACTTGGCTTAATCAATTACCGTGAGAATCACATTGTATCTGGGAGAGTAATGTTTTCCTTGGAGTGCATTAAAATGATGCACAGTAAACAAGGTCATTGACGCCATGGGAGGGAGAGTCCTCCTACCCCGTCCCTTATTTAGTCATGGCTCCTGTTGGGCAGCCTTTCCAAGACACTTCGTGCCTGTGATGCTTCATGTCTGGGATTCACACTGCCCTGTACAAGGGTTTGTAGCACTCCACACTCAGAGCGAGAGGAGGTATGGCAACCTTCCCACTGTGTATCTCTTCTCCTCTAGTCTACCATTCCATTTCCTACACCTTTCAGTACCTTACACTTTCGGGGTTTGGTTTTGTATTTCAGATATGCTTTTCTCCTATTTTTCTGTCAAGTTAGGATATCCCATTTTTATTTTATTTTATTTTTTTTGTACATTACTTCTCTTGGACTCCATAAATGTATTTTCTTCTTTAATGTTTTATTCATATGTTTTAGGTGTATGTTGGTTTGCCTACATGTATGTCTGTGAAGCACATGAGTGCAGTGCTCCAGGACCAGCGGAAGGTGTCTGATCCTCTAGAATTGGTCGAACAGACAGGTAAGAGCCGCCCTATGGTGATGGGAATGGAGCCCAGTCTCTCTGGAAGACCGGCCAGTGCTCTTAACCACTGATCCATCTCAACCCCCCATGTTTTCCTTTGTTAATAATTTTGCATCTGATCCAATGATTCAGTCTCATGAGAACAATGCCCATCTGGAGTTTTACAATTCTAAAATCTTTTAAGGATTTTTTTAATAGAATTTTTACGTTTCTCTTAAAGCCCCACATTGCCACAGGTGGTCATAGTGTAATCTTTTAACAGGCATTTGGAGTTTCCCAGCTGCTGTATACAACATTAGATCCTGGAGCTGTGTCTTTCCTTAGGGACAACAGTGCAGTCTCACGGAGGAATGTTAGCTTATTCTCTATGCTATTGCAGTTTTGTTTTTACTGTATATGTCTGTTGCTTGCTGTTGTTCTACTTTTATTCATTTAACTCCTTCACCTTAGATTTCATTTTAAATTTCCTCTTAAATATGCTATCATTTTCTCACATCTCGTATCTATTTTACACACACATTCCTATAGGAGACACACTGCAGGTTATTTTAGTAATGGATTTTTTTCATTATGTGATTGCCAAGATTTGCATTCATTTTTACCTTTCTGGGAATCAGGAGGGTTTTCACTTTCTTTTGTGTGAGGCATGTGCATGTATGTGTGTGCTCACCTGTTCATGCATGTGTAAGGATAGACATTGGAATCATGTGTCTTCTTCTGTCTCCTCCAAATTGTTTGAGACAGGACCTCTCACTCAACCTGGAGTACATCAGTTGGCTAGACTAGCTGGTCAGTGGGCTTCAGGGCTGCACCTGTCACCACCCTGCCAGCCCAACACATTCAACCTTACATTCAACCTTACTTACTTTCTGCAGCTTACATGACAAACACTCAGAGTTGTCTTTCCAGCCCTATGATGTTTCTTTATAACACAATATTATGGTCATAGAATTTTGTCTACAACAAACTAAACCATTGATGATCCTTTCTTTAATGTTGGTTTCATGGCCACATTTATTCCTTAATGCATACATGCCTGATGGCAAATGATTTCTGCTTTACTGTGACTGGGGCTTTCTCTAGCTCAAGTTTTTACACCCTATTGTCTCTTTTATCTTTTGGCTTGGTGAAATACTAGATAACTTTGTTAAGATTTTCTATCAAGGTGACCATTTCAGCACATACCTTCACTTATAACACCAGGGATGCAGAGGTGGCCAGATGTCTGTGAGTTCAAGGACAGCCTGGTTTATATAGTGAGTTCCAGGACAGCCAAAGCTACATGTATGTAGTGAAACCCTGTCTCAAAAATGCTGTCATATTGGTTATGATTGTTATACCTCCTATAATATTTAAGCTTGATTATCTATAGATGATATTACATGTATTTCTATGCTCAAATTTAAGTTTTATCTTGCTGCAGAAAAAGGGTTGTTAACATGCAGGAAATGTGTTTCTGTAACCTTTGTTTTGTGAAATATAATTCATTTATGGTGAAAATTTCCTGTTACTTAAGTTAAAATTCTTCCTCCATTTTTTTATTTTGAATCTTTCTACATTTTCCTGAGTTGAATCTCATAACAGGCAGTGTATGCGATGTTGTAGACTAATTTTTCTGATATTCATTGGGACACTCCAGCTGCTGATCATATACAAAAGGGACCCTTCCCCTCTTAATTTATCTTGATGTATCTGTAGTGGTCTCAAGCAGTGAATCTTTCAGCACTTAGCTAATATGTGGATCTTTTTCCTTCTTTGTCCAACATGCAGGAAGTTTCATTTACAGAAAAAAAGAACATTTCCAATTTTGCTCTCAGTAAAATTTAAATAGCCTCTTGTAAATCATATGTGTCATCTGTATTTTGTGGACTGCGAGTGTGAGTGAATTGAAATTCTCACCCTTATTTTCCACACCTACATGTGTTTTCGTACAACTGGATAGCTCATCACTCACTTTTTGGACCACATCTGGATATTTGTTATGGTTTAATTTTTTTGTGATTTTTCTTTATGCTTGAGGATTTCACACATTCATATAATTAAATATGACAGTATGATAATATTTATTTGAATTCATCACTCTTTTAGCATGTGGAAACTTAGTTCCTTCTTTTTCTTTTCTTTTTTATTTTACTATTTCTGTTTATCAGTATTTAAATTCCATTTTCGTGAATGTCAAAAATAGTGCATGCTAATTTTATGTTATTTTATTGTTCATTGATGGTACCTACCTGTGCTGGCCATAGAGTGAGTCTGTTCCATTCTGTTCAGATGATAGTTTGGCATTCTATCCAATACTTCTTATTCTTAACAGACATGTTAAGAATACTAAAGACATGGCTAGTGGAGGGAATTTTCAGGACTGTGCTAGTAGACAAATGAATGCAAAATTGGAACATCTGAAGGTAGATACAGAAAGAACAAGAAGAAAGGATGAGTAAAAACAAATTTCTGCTGAACACTGAGGAGGGAAACATCAATCTGGGACAAAACTTGGGAAGCTGTGAGTGAATCCAAAGAAATCAATGTGTGTCTAAGAACCCCATGAGGCACGGAGAGCTGAGATGAGTTTTCCAAGCTTAGAGGACGGTAGGCACTGTTTGACTGGATAAGGTATATTAGCAGTACCCAAGTAATCAC
The DNA here is from genome assembly GCF_947179515.1 of Apodemus sylvaticus. Classification (NCBI taxonomy): domain Eukaryota; kingdom Metazoa; phylum Chordata; class Mammalia; order Rodentia; family Muridae; genus Apodemus; species Apodemus sylvaticus. The sequence goes on along the minus strand of NC_067472.1, from coordinate 198,662,169 downwards.
TCAACTCAGGCCCTCTGGTGGCATATTCCTCACAACCTGCCCCAAAGTTCTAGGTTCTCAAATGAAAGACAGTTAGCCTTTTTATTTTAATATGCCTCAAAAGCTCAACGCCTGTGCTACTTCCTAACCTCCACGTGGCTACTCCGCCTCCCTCTGATATTCCCAAGTTATTACATACTAAATTCTCTATTCCATCTTTGCTGCCCTGCACCCAGTTGAGCCCCTCTTGGGGGCTGCTCTCCTCCTGGTCGATATGGCAGCTATGCTGTTTGTCCTGCATATTCTCAGGCATGACTCCTTTAAATTCCTTCTCCACGCATGGTGGGTCTCCTTCCCCCTTCCCCTCTCTCCCTAGTCTGGGAATTCTAGCAGTCTTGCCTCTGCCTGCCCTGCCCAGCCATTGGTTGCCAGCAAGTTAACTTATCAATCAGAACTAACTGGGGGCAGGGTCCCTCAGTGTCTTAGGTAGGGACCTGCAGATTCTGTGCAAACAAAGTTGGGTACCAAAATAAATACAATATAAAGAGCATTAGGCCAAACCTACTATATTTCCCACGTCTTGCCCATTTTCCACTCTTTTATTAGATAGTTTCTTTATTTACATTTCAAATGTCATCACTTTTCCTGGCTTTCCCTCTGAAAACACCCTATCCCATTCCCCATACCCCTGTCCACCAACCCACCCACTCCTGCTTCTGGGGAATCGAGCCTTATCAGGACCATGGGCCTCTCCTCCCTTTGATGTCTGCTACATATGCACCTGGGTCCTTCCATGAGTACTCTTTTGTTGGTAGTTTAGATCCTGGCAGCTCTGGGGTACTGGTTGGTTCATTTTTCTGTTCCTCCTATGGGGCTGCAAGTTTCTTCAGCTCCTTGGGTCCTTTAGTCTAATGATTGGCTGAAAGCATAGACCTCTGTATTCGTCATGCACTGGCAGAGCCTCTCAGTAGACAGCTATATCAGGCTCCTGTCAGCAAGCACTTGTTAGCATCAACAAAAATGTCTGAGTTTGGTGACTGTATATGGGATGGATCCCCAGTTTGGGAAGTCTCTGGATGGTCTTTCCTTCAGTCTCCGCTCCACACTTTGTCTATGTATCTCCTCCCATGGGTATTTTGTTCCCCGTTCTAAGAAGGAACAAAAAAAATCACATATAATTGGCCCAGGGAGTGACCCTATTAGGAGGTGTGTCACTGTGTGTGGTCTTTATTTATTTATTTATTCGATATATTTTTATTTACATTTCAAATGATTTCCCCCTTTTCTGGCTCCCCACTCCTGAAAGTCTCATAAACCCTCTTCCCTACCCTTATTCCCCCATCCACCTCTTCCCACTTCCCTGTTCTGGAATTCCCCTATACTGCTGCACTGAGTCTTTCCAGAATCAGGGGCCACTCCTCCGTTCTTCTTGGACATCATTTAATATGTGGATTTTGCTTGGGTATTCAAAGTTTCTAGGCTAATATCCACTTATTAGTGAGTGCATACCATGATTGATCTTTTGAGACTGGGTTGCCTCACTTAGTATGATGTTCTCCAGCACCATCCATTTGAATTTCATGAATTTGTCGTTTCTATTGGTTGAATAGTATTCCATTGTGTAAATATACCACATATTTTGTATCCATTCCTCTGTTGAAGGACACCTGCTTCTGGCTATTATAAATAAGGTTGCTATGAACATAGTGGAGCATGTGTTCTTATTGCATGCTGGGGAATTCTTTGGGTATATGCCCAGGAGCGGTATAGCAGGGTCCTCTGGAAGTATCATGCCCAGATTTCTAAGGATCTGCCAGACTGATTTCCAAAGTGCTTGTACCATCTTGCAATCCCACCAGCAGTGGAGGAGTGTTCCTCTTTCTCCACATCCTCACCAACACCTGATGTCTCCTGAGTTTTTGACCTTAGCCATTATGACAGGTGTGAGGTGAAATCTCAGGGTTGTTTTGATTTGCATTTCCCTAATGATTAATGATATTGAACATATCTTAAGGTGCTTCTCAGCCATCCAAAGTTCTTCATGTGAAAAATCTTTGTTTAGCTCTGTACCCCACTTTTTAATAGGGTTATTTGGTTCTCTGGGGTCTACCTTCTTGAGTTCTTTGTATATATTAGATATTAGCCCTCTGTCGGATTTACGGTTGGTGAAGATTCTTACCCAATCTGTTGGTTGACGTTCTATCCTCTTGACAGTGTCCTTTGCCTTACAGAAGCTTTGTAATTTTATGTGGGCTTAAGACCCTCACTCTAGTTGCCTGGAAGTCAGTCTTCCACTAACAGCCTTCAGATGAAGATGTAGAACTCTCAGATCCTTTTGCACCATATATTTTCCTGGATGCTACCATGTTTCTGCCTTGATGACAATGGGCTTAACCTCTGATCCTGTAAGCGAACTCTAATTAAATGTTGTCTTTTATTAACTTGCAATGGTCATGGTGTCTTTTCACAGCAGTAAAACCATAACTAAGACAGAAGTTGGGACCAGGGATTGGGGTATTGCTTTGGTAGACATGACCATGCTTTTGTTTAGTAGAATATGGATTTGGGGACTTTGGATTTGGAAAGCCATGAAATGCTTTAAGTGGGGTTTAATGGGCCAGCCTAGTAGGAATATGGAAGAAGTGATGCTGAGGGTCATTTGAACTGTGTAGACCTGATGGCCCAAGAGGTTTAGTGGAGAATATCTTTAATATGTGGCCTAGAGACTGTTTTTGTGATGTTTTGATGAAGAACATGGCTGCTTTTTGCCATTGTTTGAAGAGACGGCCTAGGGCTAATGTAAAGAGATTTATATTAATTGCATCTGCAAAGGAAGTCTCAAAAAAGCCCAACAAAGACTTTGTTCTCTGGTTAAGTCAGATGAAGAGAATTTTGAACAAACATATCAAGCAGAGAAAGGAAAAGTACAACATATATAGTTTGAGTATTAAAGGAGCTCAAGGAAGTGAAATGGAGCTGAATTCAAAGATATTAAATTGAATTAAGGGAGTGGTGACCTTGGGGCAAGATTCCACTCAGCTAAATTTAGGTCCGGGCTTGGTAGTACAAGCCTTTAATCCCAGGAGGCACAGATAAACAGATCTCTGAGTTAAAGGCCAGCCTAGAACAGAGCAAATTCTAGGTGAAGAAAAACTTAAATCTAGGCTTGGTGGATCACACCTTTAATCCCAGTGCTTAGGACAGAAGTATGCAGATCTCTGAGTTTAAAGTCAGTCAATGGAGGAAGATACAGGTCAGCCAACTTAGGTAATGAAGGAGCTGGGAAAAAGGAAGCTAGCGATAATGTAATAGAAGGGGGCCAATGTTTCAGTTCCTGCAAGCAGCCGCACACAGCACCTTTGACCATGTGTCTCTGGCTTTATATTTAAGAGGAGACTATTGGCAATTGATTCTGGTTAGCTGGAGCTAAGAAATTAGTGGTGATTAAGAAAAGACCAGCACCACTTAGGTGAAATCTTCTGCGAAGTGTTTTCTGAGAGCACAAAGAAGCTATAGTCCAGAGATAGCAAAGGTTGTACCTCATGCTGCATCTGTATTTGGTAATGTGTAAAAGTCATCCAGGTGGTACTGGTTTTGAAGACATGAAAGCATCAATAAATGGTGCTGGTTCAATTAGAGGTCAGCATGCAGAAGAATGTGAGTTGATCCATTCTTATATCCTTGTACTAAGTTCAACTCTAAGTGGATCAAGGACCTCCACATAAAACCTGACACACTAAAGCTAATAAAAAAGAAACTGGGGAAGACCCTTGAGGACATGGGCACAGGGGAAAAATTCCTGAACAGAACACCAATAGCTTATGCTTTAAGATCAAGAATTGACAAATGGGACCTCATAAAATTACAAAGTTTCTCTAAGGCAAAGGACACCATCAAAAGGACAAAATGGCAATCAACAAATTGGGAAAAGATCTTCACCAACCCTACATCAGATAGAGGGCTAATATCTAATATATACAAAGAACTCAGGAAGTTAGACCCCAGAAAACCAAATAACCCTATTAAAACTGGGGTACAGAGTTAAACAAAGAATTTTCACCTGAAGAACTTCAGATGGCAGAGAAGCATCTGAAAAAATGCTCAACTTCATTAGTCATTAGGGAAATGCAAATCAAAGCAATCCTGAGATTTCATCTTACACCAGTCAGAATGGCTAAGATTAAAAATTCAGGAGACAGCAGGTGTTGGCGAGGATGTGGAGAAAGAGGAACACTCCTCCACTGCTGGTGGGGTTGCAAATTGGTACAACCACTCTGGAAATTAGTCTGGCGGTTCCTCAGAAAACTGGGCATGTCACTTCACGAAAGATCCTGCTATACCAGGAGTGGTAACTCCTGGGCATGTACCCAGAGGATTCCCCAGCATGTAATAAGGATATATGCTCCACTATGTTCATAGCAACCCTATTTATAATAGCCAGAAGCTGGAAAGAACCCAGGTATCCCTCAACAGAAGAATGGATGCAAAAAATGTGGTATATATACACAATGGAATACTATTCAGCCATTAGAAACAATGAATTCATGAAATTCTTAGACAAATGGATGGAGCTGGAGAACATCATACTAAGTGAAGTAACCCAGTCTCAAAAGTTCAATCATGGAATGCACTCACTAATAAGTGGATATTAACCTAGAAAACTGGAATACCCTAAACATAATCCACACATCAAATGAGGTACAAGAAGAAAGAGGAGTGGCCCCTTGTTCTGGAAAGACTCAGTGTAGCAGTATAGGGCAAAACCAGAACAGAGAAGTGGGAAGGGGTGGGTGGGAGGACAGGGGGAGGAAAGGGGGCTTATGGGACTTTCCCAGACTTTTTTTCATGAAGGAGTTTTGGATTTTGTTAAATGCTTTCTCAGCATCTAATGAAATGACCAACCATCCCTGCATCCCTGGGATGAAGCTTACTTGATTGTGACGAATGATCATTTTCATGTTCTTGGATTTGATTGGCAAGAATTTTATTGAGTATTTTTGCATTCATAAGGGAAATTGGTTTGAAATTCTCTTTTTTGTTGGGTCTTTGTGTGGTTTTGGTATTAGCGTAATTGTGGCTTCATAGAATTAGTTGGGTAGTGTTCCTTATGTTTCTATCTTGTGGAATAGTTTGAAGACTATTAGTATTACGTCTTCTTTGAAGGTCTAACAGAATTCTGCACTAAAACCATCTGGTCCTGCCCTCATTTGTTTGGGAGACTTTCATTGACTGCTTCTATTTCTTTAGGGGTTATGTGTGGTGCAATATTGGCTTTGCCCTATTATGAATGTGGTTGCCCTTTCATATGGAGCATAGAAGTTCAGAATTGAGAGTTCTTCTTGGTAGATATTTCCTTTGATGAGTATTAAGTGTCCTTCCTTTACTTTTTTGATGACTTTTGGTTGAAAGTCCATTATGTATGATATTGAATGGCTACTCTAGTTTGTTTCCTTGGACCATTTGCTTGGAAAATTGTTTTCCAGACTTTTACTCTAAGGTAGTGTTTGTCTTTGACACTGAGGTGTTTTTCCTGCAGCAAAATGCTGGGTCCTGTTTATGTATCCAATCTGTTAGTCTATGTCTTTTTATTGGAGAATTGACTCCTTTGATGTTAAGAGATATTAAGGAATAGTGATTGTTGAAAGAATATTACTTTCTTGCTTTTTCTAGGGTGTATTTTCCCTTTTTGTGTTGGCATTTTCCATCTATTATCCTTTGTAGTGCTGGATTTGTGGAAAGCTATTGTGTAAACTTGTTTTTTTTTTTTATCATGGAATATCTTAGTTTCTCCATGTATGGTAATTGAGAGTTTTGTTGAGTATAGTAGTCTGGGTTGACATTTCTGTTCTCTTAGGGCCTGTATGAGATCTGCCCAGGATGTTCTACCTTTCATGATCCCTGGTGAGAAGTCTGTGTGCTTCTTAAAAGTTTGCCATTCTATGATACTTCATCTTTTCCCTTTACTGCTTTTAATATTCTTTTTTTGTTTAGTGCATTTGATGTTTTTATTATTTTTTCTGTTCTTGTCTAGGTGGAATTTCTGTGTTGGTCCAGTCTATTTGGAATTCTGTAGTCTTTGTGTATGTCCATGGGCATCTCTTTCTTTAGGTTAAGGAAGTTTTCTTTTATAATTTAGTTGAAGATATTTACTGGCCCTTTAAGTTGGAAATCTTTGCTCTCTTCCATACCTATAATCCTTAGGTTTGGTCTTCTTATTGTGTCCTTGATTTCCTGGATGTTTTGGGTTAGGACCTTTTTGCATTTTGCATTTTCTTTGACTGTTGTGTCAATGTTTGCTAGGGTATTTTCTGTACCCGAGATTTGCTCTTCTATCTCTTGTCTTCAGTTGTTATATATATATATATATCTGTTTCTGACTCCTGATTTCTTTCCAAGTTTTTCTATTTCCAGAGTTGTCTCCCTTTGTGATTTCTTTTTAGTTTCTACTTCCATTTTTAGATTCTCGATGGTTTTGTTCAGTTCCTTCACTTGTTTGTGTTTTCATGTAATTCTTTAATGGATTTTTATTTTCCTTTTTAAGGGTTTCTACCTGTTTACTCATGTTCTCCTGTATTTATTTAATGGAGTTATTTACGTCCTTCTTGAAGTCCTCTTTCATCCTGATGAGATGTGATTTCAAATCCATCTTGCTTTTCCAGTGTGTTGGGGTAACTAGGGTTTGCTGCTTTGGGAGAACTGGGTTTGGATGATGCCATGTCACATTGGTTTCTGTTGGTACTGTTCTTGTGTTTGCCTTTTGCCATCTGGTTATCTCTGGTGTTAGCTGTTCTTGGTGTCACTGACTGTGGCTTATCCATCCTGCCTGCCTGCATATCAGTACTACTGGTACACGACTTCTCTCTGTGCTTGCAGGCGTGTAGGCACACCTAGGAGACCAGCTCTCTTGCAGCAGTATTTGTGTATGTAGCTCTGTGGCCCAGGATCAGCTTTGGGTGCAGATGGAAATTGGAAGACTCCTGTCCCAGGTTTCCCCTGGGTTCTTGTGTCCTCGGGGTTCTGGGCAGATTTCTCAGAGCAGCAGGGATGGTTATATCTATGCTTTCAGGCCTCTCTGAACTCCTGGGAGGCTTACTCTCTCCCTGAGCCACCTGTGTATGGAGCCCCATGGCAGAGGATGGTCTCCAGCTGCAGACAGAAGCTGGAAGGCTTCCACCTGAGGGTTCTGGCCAGGTTCCTCTGAGGGGTGATCCTACCTGTGCTTTCAGACCTGCCTGCACTCTTGGGAGGCTAGTTATCTCCCTGTGCCACCTGGGTATGGAGCCCTCCATCTTGCCTATTTTAAAAGAATCCTTTCTCTCAGATATAAATTGAACATAACTATGACAATTATGTAAATTATATGGCATGATATACACTTAGCACCTAGTCTATCAATTGTGTCCATTTAAATATAGTATTCTATCATCTATCCTAACCTAATGAGATTATAATTTTGTGTCTGAATTATGTTGATTTTTAACTTGTATTATCATCTGAAAACCATCATTTCAAATCTAGAACATCTACTTTAGTCCTAAACAAGTTACGTTTGATTATGAGACTATAACCTAGTCTTCAAGCCTTCCAGAAATCTGAGAGTAAATATTACCTGACTATGTATGAAGCACAAAGACATAGCTTCCAACTTAAGTAGCTGACTGCCTTGACAGTCTCCTATATTCCTCATAACATTTCATCATCTGTGTTTAGCCTTCTGGCCCAGAAACATGTGACAGACCTTATGCAAAGTAGAAATTATGAATAACTATTTTATCCTGTCTTTGCAGAGCTAAGCTCTTGACTATCCTGCATCATATGTCCTTTCCTGGATAGTATTTTTTGTCTGTAGATGAATTATAGAAATTTTTGCCCAGTGGCTGGCTTGTCACAATCGTAGTAACTCTATATGGAAATAATGATGTTCAATATCTCCTCTGAAGTAGGATGGGTGTACTCAGAAGAGCAGACCTGTGTCCTAGTCAAAAGATTTATTAATAAATGATTTTAAGTCTTACATTGTGTGGATCACTGACATTTTTGAAAGCCATCTATCTACATATATAGAATAACTGAATTATCAAATATTGATTACTCCTATGTATTTACTCCTTGAATAATATTGAAAACACTTCATTGTAATTAAGTCAGAGTCTTATATCACTATAACTTTATTATCTGACTTGTATTACATAATCATATTAAACAGTTTGTAATAGTAAATTTTAGAAGGACTGTGTTTAAACCTTGTGTTCTTGAATGAGTTGTGGGAATGTATTACTAAATTTACACTTAAAGAAACCATTTTATAACCATAATCTTACATTAATGAAAATCTCTACATTTTGACATATAATTGAAGTCATATTTTCTTAAATTGGTGCAAAATTTATATGTTGATACAAGTTTAAAATATCATTGGTATAAATCTTTATATATTGATACAAAATTTGAAATTAATTTTGTTACTTAGATAAGCATTGTGCCTATACATCACATTCTTTGAGTAATTCCAATGTTGTTCCCTTACACTGTACTAGGTACTCATAGTGATTCATGGTATGTAACGAGAATTCAGACCAGCACATTGGAAAAAGTCTAATAGATGTTGTCAGGACAAAATAGACTGTTGAGGAATCCAAAGATATCCAGCAACGACTAAAGGTTTGCATTTCAGGTAACAAAAATAATCAGATCAGTGAATGAATGTGTCTAAAGTTAATATACAGCAACTGTACATGCATGCACCCAAATCCACAGAACACAGGTGGCATAACAATATTGTGAAGTTCAAGGTCAAAGTTCATGAATCTTGTGTCATTGTCATTCTCTGTGTAACTGTGGCTTTGAGAACTCTGCCTCTATAACACAAATACAAAAGAACCTTCAAGTGTAAATTGCATCCTGACTTTGTAATAATAAGATATTCAAATCTTTGTTAGAGTGGTTTTATCAGTCAAAACCAGCTTGATTTATTTGGTCACCAAATATCACAGAAAACACATTTTTTTGTGAAGATGTGCTCAATACAATGGGATATGTAGTCTCACCCTAGCCTTTGTGTTCTGCCTTAGAGTTCCCAGCTCTAAGTTGTGAGCAAAATACATCGATAAAATGAATTGATATGCCTCAGAACATTGCTAGTCAGCATGTAGTATAGAGTGAGAAGCAAAGAGTCCCACAAGGAAAATCTAAGAATTTAGATTTCAGTCATCACTAAGTTGATAGAAATGTATGTGCATCCCAAATACCAAAGATTAAGTATAAACATTACTATATATGTGTTAGAAGCAAATGTTGTTGTAAACATACAGACATTGATACTTAGGCTAAAGAAAAATATTGACTCATGAATAGAAATTTATTGGAGCTGGAGGGATGGCTCAACAGTTAAAGACCAGTAGCTGCTCTTCCAGAGATTCAGGGTCTGATTCAGAGGCATGATTATAATGCACAGACATGCAGGTGAAACACTCATACATATAGAATATATAATTTTTAAATCCCTCATAACATGCAAATTTGACTTTCACATAGGTCAACTCATCCTTCTGCCTGCATAACAGAATTAAGGATGTTTGTATAGATTTGACTCTTTACTACTCTCAACACCTAATTCTAACTTCTAAGATGATGAAGAATTCTAGGAATGTAGTTACTAAAGTGTCATATCTAGACCTAACATTTGAAAGGAATTGTATGTTTCTTCAGTCAGTTGTGGTGCACAACTTAGATCCCAGCACTTGGGAGGTAGAGGTAGTTGGATCTTTGTGAGTTCAAGGCCAGCCTGGTCTACAGAGCAAGTTCCATACAGAGCAACACAGAGAATCCCTGACTTGAAAAAGTAGAAGCAAAGAGAAAGAGGAGGAAGAGGAAGAGGAAGAGGAGGAGGAAGAAAGGAAAGAAAAGAGTTGGACATCATCACTTCTCTTTGCTCCTGAGCTGTCATTCAGTATATTTTTCTACAAATGCCATTTTAAAATTGTTTTAAAATACAGTCCATTCATTTGGTACTCTAGATCTAACAAACCTGAGCCATTTTAACATCATGGTTCTAAGTAACACTGTCTTCCAGATCTTTCTCATATTCCAGTTTTGTCTTGGTGTCATAGGGAACTCATTACTGTTAATGTTATATATATACAGTTTCTTCCTCAGGCCTCATTTCAAAAAGTTGATAGATTCAGTTTTAACACACCTTACAATCGTTAATATGTTGATGATCATATCCACATTGATAAAAGATATCATGTTATCCTTTGGAGTACCCAATTTTCTGGATGATGTTGGTTGTAAGGCAGTTTTGTTTTCATTCAGAGTCAGCCGGGGTCTGTCCATCTGCACCACCTCTGTTCTAAGCACATTCCAAGTCATCACCATCACTCCCAGCAGTTCTAAGTGGGCCTCCTGGCTTAAGCCTCGACTCTCCACATGGATTCTTTCTTCCTTACTTTGCTCCTGGCTTATTAACCTACTTATCTACGGGTATATGGTTGAAATGGTAATAGCCCAAACCAATAAAACTCATGTTGGCTATGGATATTCAGATGGTTACTGTCAAAACAAGCACTTTGGGAACCACAACTCAGGGTCATTTAATACCATTATTATCATTCACGATCTCTTCTTTGTGGCCATCATGATGTGGGCCAGCCTCTACATGGTGATTTTCCTCTACAGACACCGCAAGAGAGCCCAGCATCTCCACTGCCCAAGCCTTTCCTCCCAGCCATCTCCTGAGCGCAAGGCCATTCACAGCATCCTGTCTCTGGTGAGCTGCTTTGTGTTAATTTATTGGTTAAACAACTCCATCACCCTTTATGGGTTTTATACAAAAGAAAAGATTCCAAGATTGGAGTCGATTAATACAATTTTTACAGCATGCTACCCAACCATCTGCCCCTTTTTACTCATGAAGAATAATAAAGTTATTTTGCAATTAATTTCTTCATTTTCTGTACTGCTGTTTTCAAAGTTCACTCCATGCCTGAACTGAAAACCACACTTTGTCATTATTAAAACAGTGTCTTAATGATTTTTCGTGGAATAAAGAATTTGAATGTGGACCTTGTATACATGAAATGATATTAGCTATAATTCAGACATTCTGTACACTATTAAAAATTCAGGCAATTAACATTTTTCTTGAATAGAACTCCATGTGCATAATTTTAATAATTTTAATATTTATTACTCACTCAAACTATGACACTTTGTCCAAAATGAACATATTTTAAATATTTTCAACAATATTTTGTTTTCTGTTTTTTTTTCTATTTAAATACTTCTAATCAAAATTTTGAAATATCATTTGGAGCTTGGGTTATGTGTTTTATGGTGTTTTCTGTTCTATGGAACACCTTTTAAACATTGAACAAATTTCTGTTTCTTAGGTACCAACTACCAGACATACTGCTGTGGGTGGGACTCTTATGTGTAACGAATAATAGTTATCCAATGGCTGTCCTTTTACCATAGCTGACTTTGAGTCATCAATAATTATTTTTACTATTTTATTATTTTTTGTTATTTCTTTTATTTTTGAAATTATGACATAATTAGATCATTTTCCTCTTCCTTTTTCTTCTTGCAGACTCTGCTGTGTGCTTGTTCTTGCATTCTTTCAATTTCATGGCCTCTTTTTTCCTTAATTGTTATGTATGTGTTTGTGTGTGTGTGTGTGTGTGTGTGTGTGTATGCATGCAAGTATGGAGGTATTCCTAAATACATAAATGCTTTCTACTCTTTATATTGTGGCAATAATTAATGAAAAAAGAGGCCATGAATTTTAAAGAATAACTTCCAGTTGTTTCTACACACGCAGGAGAGCCTGAGTGTGAGCCCCAGCACCCAGGTAAAGACCAAGCCACTGGAGCTTGTGTTTTAGCTGCAGCTATAGGAACATGAAGACAGCAGGATTTCTGGTTTTACCAGGACAGTCAGCATAGACTAACTGATGACACTCAGGACCCACGGGAGATCTTGTCTCGGGAGGGAACAAGGAAGAGGGCTCATAAATGATGTAAGGCTGGAAAACAAGGGAGAGCTCTGTGAGCGTGAACTACTGGACAGGACATCATTGTTGCAAGCAGAAACTCACGGTACCTATAGTGACCTTCACAAGACCAAGACACTTAAAAATCCCAGCATTGCATCCTATGGCTGATGGAAACAGATGCAGAGACCCACAGCCAAACATTAGGCTGCGTTTAAGAGTCTTGTGGAAGAGTGCGAGACAGGATTGAAGGAGTGGAAGGGGTCAGGCCACCACAAGACTGACAGAGTCAACTAACTGGAGCCCATGGGGCTCACAGAGACTGAACCACCAAGGGAGCAGCATTCAAGTGCTGGATCTAGACCTGTGTCACATGCGTAGCAGATGTGCAGCTTGGTCTTCATAAGCTCCCTAACAATTGGGGCAGGGCTCTCTCTGACTCTGTTGCCTGACTTTCCATCCCCTTCCCTTAGCTGGACTGGCTTGTCAGACCTCAGAAGGAAAAGTTGTGCAAGATGATGTGCCAGAATGGTTTGGAATCCATGGGAGTTTCTTCTTCTCTGTGGAGAAGGGGAGGGATAATTGATAGAGTGGTTTCTGAGGGTATGACTGACAAAGACGCTGAGATCAGAACATAAACTAACTAACTAACTAACTAACTAACTAACTAACTAACTAACTAAGAGAAATTTCAGCATGAGGATTTCTCATGTGTCACCATCCCCTAATAATAAGGTATTGACATCTCTTCTGACCTCTACTAGCCCAGCTACACATATTCAAATTCAGGCAAAATATTCAAATACAGGAAATAAAAGCATATAAAAGAAAGAGTTCTCCCAATCAGCACTTGGAGGAACTTCACGCCACCATCTTCACTCCCAGATGGAGAGGAAAGGCAGCTCTAGGTACACAGAGATATCCTAAGTTTAACAACACTTGGAACACAGACTGCCAGACTTCTGCCTGCACCCAAAGCCTGGGCAGCTCTGCAGTTCAGCTCTGTGCCAGCCCTGACATGGGTTGATTACTCTGCAGGGTTGATTGCCCTGCAGAGTAACCGCCACTTGGAGGGGCTCCCTGCTGCCATCTTTGCTCCCAGATGGACAGGACAGGCAGCTCCAGGTACACAGAGACAACCCCGAGTATAACATTGCTTGGGGCAAAGCACACCAGGGCTCCAATGGCACCCAAGAGTAGGGCAGCCCATCAGCAATCTGTGCCAGGGGAAACCCAGTCATCCAGAGGAACAGAAATAGCCTTACAGGCTCACAGGAAGTTCAAGCACTAGACAGTGACAACAGCACCAACTAACACCAGCGATAACCAGATGGCAAAAGGCAAATGTAGGAATGTTACTAACAGAAATCAAGGCAATATGCCAGCATCCAAACCCAATTCTCTGACAACAGCAAGTCCTGGGCAACACACCAGAAAAACAAGATTTGGATTTAAAATCATTGGTCATGATACTGTTAGAGGAACACAAGAAGGACTTAAATAAAGCTGTTAAAGAAATACAAGAGAAAATGGGCCAAAAGATAGAAGAAGCCCTTACAAGGGAAACACAAAAATCATTTAAAGAAATTCAGGAGAATATGGGTCAACAGACAGAAGCCAATAAAGACAAAATGCAAACAATTACTTAAAGAAATACAGGAGAACTTGGGGCAACAGGCAGAAGTCATGAAAGAGGAAACACAAAAATCTCTTAAAGAATTACAGGAAAACACAAAGAAAGAAGTGAAGGAACAGAGCAACGTCATCCATGATCTAAAAACAGAAGTAAAATCAACTAAGAAATCACAAAGGGAGAAAATTTTGGAGATAGAAAACCTTGGGAAGAAATCAAGGGTCATAGATGCAAATATCAGCAACAGAATACAAGAGATAGAAGAAAGAATCTCAGATGTTGAAGATACCATAGAGACCATGGATTCAACAGTCAAGGAAAATGCAAAATGCAACAAGCTTGTAACCCAAAGCATCCAGGAAATCTAGGACACAATGAGAAGTCCAAACCTAAGGATTATAGGCATAGATGAGAGTGACGATTTACAATTTAAAGGGCCAGCAAATATCTTCAACAAAATTCTGAAAAACAGCTTCCCTAACCTAAAGAATGAGATGGCCATGAACATATAAGAAGCCTACAGAACTCCAAACAGACTGGACCAGAACAGAAATACCTCCTGTCACATAATAATCAAAACCCCAAATGTACTAAATAAAGAAAGAATATTAAAGGCAGTAAGAGAAAGAGGCCAAGTAAATATAAAGGAAGACCTATCAGAATCACAGCAGACTTCTCACCAGAGACCATGAAAGCTAGAAGATCCTGGGCAAATCTCACACAGACTCTAAGATAACACAAATGCCAGTCAAGACTACTATACCTAGCAAAACTCTCAATCACCATAGATGGAGAAACCAAGATATTCCATAATAAAACCAAATTTATACAAAATATTTCTACAAACCAAGCCCTACAAAGGATAATAGGTGGAAAATACCAATACAACGAAGGAAACTACACCCTGGAAAAAGCAAGCCTTGTTTCATAAAACCCAAAAGAAGATAACCACTCAAACACAAAAATAACATCAAAAATAACCGGAAGTAATAATCACTATTCTTTAATATTTATTAACATCAATGAACTCAATTACCCAATAAAAAGACATAGACTAATAGATTGGATACATAAACAGGACCCTACATTTTACTGCATACAGGAAACACACCTCAGTGTCAAAGGCAAACACTACTTCAGAGTAAAAGGCTGGAAAACAATTTTACAAGCAAATGATCTCAGGAAACAATCCGAAGTAGCCCTTCTAATATCAGACAAAATTGACTTTCAATCTAAAGTCATCAAAAGGGACATCTTGCTGGTCAAATGAAAAATCCACCAAGAAGAACTCTCAATTCTGAATATCTGTGCTCCAAACGCAAGGGCACCCTCATTCATAAAAGAAACTTTACTAAAGTTCAAAGCACACATTGTACCTAACACAATAATTGTGGGTGACGTCAACACTCCACTCTCTTCAGTGGGCCAATCAGGAAAACAGAAACTTAACAGGGACACAATGAAACTAATTGAAGCTTTGGAAGAATTAGATTTAACATATCTATCTATATATATATTAACATATATATATAGAACATTCTATTCTAAAGCAAAAGAATATACTTTTTTCTCATCACCTCATGGTACCTTCTCCAAAATCGACCATATAATCGGTCACAAGACAGACCTCAACAGATATAAGAAGATTGAACTAACTTCATACCTCCTATCAGATCACTATGGAGTAAGAGTGGTCGTCAATAGCAACAAAAACAACAGAAAGCCAGCATATACAAGGAAGCTGAAAAATACTCTACTCAATGATAGCTTGGTCAAGGAAGAAATAACGAAAGAAATTAAAGAGTTTTAGAATTTAATTAAAATGAAGGGACAACATACTCAAATCTTTGGGACACAATGAAAGCAGTGCTAAGAGGAAAACTCATAGCCCTCAGTGCCTCCTAAAAGAAACTGGAGAGAGCATACACTAGCAGCTTAATGGCACACCTGAACGCCTTGGAACAAAAAGAAGCTAATTCACCCAAGAGGTGTAGGAGACAGGAAATCATCAAACTCAGGGCTGAAATCAACCAAGTAGAAACCCAGAGAACCATAAAAGAGTCAACAAAACCAGAAGCTGGTTCTTTGAGAAAATCAACAAGATAGATAAACCCTAGGCCAGACTAACCAAAGGGCACAGAGACAGTATCCAAATTAACCGAATTAGAAATGAAAATGGAGATATAACAATAAAACCTGAGGAAATTCAAAAAATCATCAGATCCTACTACAAAAGCCTATACTCAACACAACTGGAAAATCTGGAGGAAATGGACAATTCCTAGACAGATATCAAATACTAAAATTAAATCAGGATCAACTAGTTCATCTAAGCAGTCACATAACCTCTAAAGAAATAGAAGGGGTCATAGAAAGTCTTCCAAACAAAAAAAAGCATAGGACCAGATGGTTTTTCGTGCAGAATTCTATCAGACCTTCAAAGAAGACCTAACACCAATACTCTTCAAATTATTCCACAAAATAGAAACAGAAGAAACACTAAACTACACAACACATTCTACAAAGCCACAATTACACTGATACCAAATCCACACAAAGATCCAACAAAGAAGAACTGCAGGCCAATTTATCTTATAAATATCGATGTAAATCGAATCCAAGAACACATCAAAATAATCATCAACCATGATCAAGTGTCTTCATCCCAGGCATGCAGGGATGGTTCAATATAAGGAAATCCATCAATGCAATCCACTACATAAACAAACTCAAAGAAAAAGAAACACATGGTCATTTCATTAGATGCTGAAAAAACATTTGACAAAATTCAGCATCCTTTCATGCTAAAAGTCTTGGAAAGAACAGGAATTCAATGCCCATACCTAAACATAGTAAAAGCAATATACAGCAAACCGGTAGCCAACATCAAACTAAATGGAGAGAATCCTGAAGTCATCCCACTAAAATCAGGGACTAGACAAGGCTGTCCCCTCTCTCCATATCTTTTTAATATAGTACTTGATGTTCTAGCTAGAGCAATTAGACAACATAAGGAGGTCAAAGGGATACAAATTGGAAAGGAAGAATTCAAACTATCACTATTTGCAGATGATATGATAGTATACTTAAGTGGCCCAAAAAATTCCACCAGAGAACTTCTACAGCTGATAAACAAGTTCAGAAAAGTGGCTGCTTATAAAATCAGCTCAACAAATCAGTCGCCTTCCTATACTCAAAGGATAAAGAGGCTGAAAAAGAAATTAGGGAAATGACACCCTTCACAATAGTCACAAACAATATAAAGTATCTTTGTGTTTCTTTAACCAAAGAAATGAAAGATCTGTATGACAAGAACTTCAGGTCTCTGAAAAATGATATCGAAGACCTCAGAAGATGGAAAGATATCCTGTGATCATGGATTGGCAGGATTAACATAGCAAAAATGGCTAAGATTAAAAAGTCAGGAGATAGCAGGTGTTGGGGAGGATGTGGAGAAAGAGGAACACTCCTCCACTGCTAGTGGGATTGCAAGCTTGTACAACCACTCTGTAAATCAGTCTGGCAGTTCCTCAGAAAACTGGGAATGATATTTCTGGAGGACCCTGTTATACCACTCCAGGGCATATACCCAGAGGATTCCCCAGCATGCTATAAGGACACATGCTTCACTATGTTCATAGCAGTTTTATTTATAATAGCCAGAAGCTGGAAAGAACCCAGATGTCCCTCAGTGGAGGAATGGATACAGAAAATGTGGTACATATACACAATGGAATACTACTCAGCAATTAAAAGCAATGAATTCATGAAATTTTTAGGCAAATGGTTGGAACTGGAAAATATCTTCCTAGGTGAGGTAATCCAATCACAAAAGAAAGCACATGGAATCCAGTCACTGATAAGTGGATATTAATTAACCCAGAAGCTCTGAATACTCAAGACACAATTAACATATCAAATGATTCCCAAGAAAAAGGAAGTAGAGGGCCCTGGTCCTGGAAAGGCTTGATGCAGCATTGTAAGAGCCTACCAGGACAGAGAAATGGGAGGGGATTGATTGGGGAATGGAAGGAAGAGGGCTTTGGGATTCATGGGGATGGGGGGGGGGGACCGGGATAGGGGAAATCATTTGGAATGTAAACAAAGACTATAGAAATAAAATAGAAAGAAGCATCCAAGTGGGACTCTATTTGTCAGAAATTTTCTGTTGTTAAGAGAACAACAATGGACTCAACTCCCCAATAAAAAGACATAGACCAATGAAATATTTCTCATGTAAATCTCCAATTTTATCACAAAATGTTTATAATTCCTGTCTTAGTCAGGGTTTCTATTCCTGCACAAACATCATGACCAAGAAACAAGTTGGGGAGGAAAGGGTTTTTTGAGCTTACACGTCTGCATTGCTGTTCATCACTAAAGGAAGTCAGAACTGGAACTCAAGCAGGTCATGAAGCAGGAGCTGATGCAGAGGCCATGGAGGGATGTTTCTTACTGGCTTGCTTCCACTGGCTTGCTCAGCCTGCTCTCTTATAGAACCCAAGAGCACCAGCCCAAAGGTGGTACCACCCACAAGGGGCCCTCCCCATTTGATCACTAATTGAGAAAATGCCCCACAGCTGGATCTCATGGAGGCACTTCCCCAACTGAAGCTCCTTTCTCTGTGATAACTCCAGCCTGTGTCAAGTTGACACACAAAACCAGTCAGTACAATTGACCCCTCGTCGACTTGACACACAAACACATCACTATTAAGCCTCAAACCTTACTTTCTTATTCATCCCCAAGATCTAAGTCACTTTAAATGTCCCACAGTCTTTACATATTAAAGGTTCAATCACCTTAAAATCTCCAATATCTTTAAAATTCAAAGTCTTTTAAAAATTCAAAGTCTTTGAACTGTGGGATCCACTAAAATACTTTCTTCCTTCAAGAGGGAAACATATTAGGGCACAGTCACAACCAAAAGCAAAACTCAGACTCCAATGGTTCAATGTCTGGGATCCAACTCACAATCTTCCAGGCTCCTCCAAGGGCATGTGTCACTTCTCCAGCTCTGCCCTTTGTAGCACACAGCTTGTCTTCTAGGCTCCAGCTGCCTGTACTCCACTGCTGCTGTTGTTCTTGGTGGTCATCACATGGCACTGGCATCTCCAAAACACTGCTGACTTCTACTGTAATTAGGCTTCACCAATAGCCTCTCATAGGCTCTCTTCATAGTGACAAGCCTCTACTCCTTCAAGTCCTGGGCTGTCAACTGCACCTGAGGCTGCACCTTCACTAATGGTCTTCTGTGGCCTCTTACTGTGCCAAGAGCCTCAGCTGCTCTTCATGACCCCTTCATGCCTTCAAAACCAGTACCATCTGGGTGACTCTTATACAGTACCAAGTCCAGCCACAGCACAAAATACAACTGTGGCTATCTCTGGAACACACTCTCTGTGCCCTCAGAAAACACATCCAAGAAGATTTCATCTCAGTGATGCTGGTTTCTTCTTAATCACCACTAATTTCTTAGCTCCAGCTAACCAGCATGAATAGTTCAAGTAACACAAAGGTTTGCTTTAGTGGTTCTGGTATCTTGTTACTCACAGCTGATTCTTCAGCCCTAGCTAACCAAAACCACAAAATCTTCACAATCAAAACATGGTCACTGTAAGAGTCTTTAATCTTCCCTCTGAAATTTCACAAGCTGGGCCTCCATCTTTTGCATTGTTCTCTAACATTGTCTTCCAAGCTCCTACAGAACTTTCCACCGAGCTCTTAATATTCTAATGGCTTTTTTAGCTCAAAGTTCCAAAGTCCTTCCACAGTCCTCCCCAAAACATGGTCAGGTTGTCACAGGAATACCCCACTCCTGGTACCAATTTGTCTTAGTTAGGGTTTCTATTCCTGCACAAACATCATGACCAAGAAGCAAGTTGGGGAGCAAAGGGTTTATTGAGCTTACACTTCCACATTGCAGTTCATCACTAAGGGAAGTCAGGACTGGAACTCAAGCAGGTCAGGAAACAGGAGCTGATGCAGAGGCCATGGAGGGATGTTTCTTACTGGCTTGCCCACCAGGATAGAGGGTTCTCCCAGTAGTGCTTTCACTTCTGAGCACAGAGGTGAGATCTCCACCTTCTCTCTGGAGGGGAAGAGCTAGGAGCATTCCACGGCATAAGATCAGTGGAGTTGCTGAGACAAGAGTCTTCTATTCACCACTTGTAGTAGGGAGCCAGGCGCCTCCACAGCCTTCTGTGCACAGACCCTGCCAGAAGAGAGTTGGTCTCCCAGGATTACAGACACAGGCTTACAGGCCCACAGGAGGGACAAACTCCATCCAGAGACAGGAAGATCAACTAACACCAGAAATAACCAGATGGTGAAAGATAAGCTCAAGAACCCTACCAACAGACACCAAGGCTACTTGGCAACATCAGAACCCAGTTCTCCCACCACAGCAAGTACTGGATACCCCAAAACACCAGAAAAGCAAGAGTTAGATTTAAAATCATATCTCATGATGCTGATAGAGGACTTCAAGAAGGACATTAATAACTCCCTTAAAGAAATACAGGAGAACATGGGTCAACAGGTAGAAGCCCTTAAAGTGGAAACACAAAAATCCCTTTAAGAATGACAGGAAAACACAGACAAATAAGTGAAGGAACTAAACAAAACCATCCAGTATCTAAAAATGAAAGTAGGAAAAAATGAAGAAATCACAAAGGGAGACAACTCTGGTTATAGAAAGCCTTGGAAAGAAATCAGGAATCATAGATGCAAGCATCAATAACAGAATACAAGAGATAGAAGAGAGAATATAAGGTGCTGAAGATACCATGGAAAGCATTGACTCTATAGTCAAAGAAAATGCAAAATGCAAAAATCTTGTAACCCAAAATATCCAGAAAATTCAGCACACAATGAGAGGAACAAACCTAAGGATTATAGGTATAGAAGAGTGTGAGGATAACATGTGTTTCTATATATTTCTTCAATTTTATCAGAAATATTTTCCATGCAAATCTTCAATTTTATCAGAAAATATTTATAATACCACTTTCAATCGACTTAGAAATATTTTGTGCCTACAGTTTTATCTGTATAAAGTAGCTAATTTTAACGTGTTTTTCTACATATTTCTTGAATTTAATCAGAGATATTTTCCATGTAGATCTTCAGTTTTATCAGAAAATGTTTTTAATTCCTTGTTCAATCAACTTAGAAATATTTTTATGCCTTCCATTTTATCTGTGTAGTTTTTCCATAATAATCTTCAATTTTAACATGTTCTATATTTTTCTACAATTTTATCAGAAATATTTTCCATGTAAATCTTCAATTCTATAACAAAATGTTTCTACCTCCTTTTACAATCAATTTAGCGGTGTTCTTTATGTCCATCATTTTACTCTTTAATTTTCCATAAAAATTGTCAATTTTAACTTGTTTTTCTTTGTATTTTTTCAATTTTGTCAAAAATGTTTTCCATGTAAATATTTAATTTTATCATAAAATGTTACTTCCTTTTTCAATAATAACAAGAGAAAATATCTCTATAAGATCCAGTTTTAAGGCATTTTCTTATTTACTGAGTGATGGGGAAGGGCCCATCACACTGTGAGTAGAAGCATCCCTGGACTGGTGGTCCTGAGTTCTGGGAGAAAGCACTCTGAGCAAGCCACGAGTAGCAAACATTCCACGGCCTCTGTATCAGCTTCTGCCTCCAGGTTCCAGCCCCGCTTGAGTTCCTGTCCTGACTTCCTTTGATGATCAACAGTGACGTGGAAGTGTTAGCCAAATAAACGCTTTCCTCCACAAAAAAGAAAAGAAAAGAGTTCCAAGGGGCTCAATAGATGGCCCATCCTTTAAGAGCTCCTTGTCTCTTCAGAGGATGCAGGTTCAGTTCCCAGAACCCACGTGCGGGCTCACAGCAGCCACGTTTGTTTCTGGTTCTTTGTTTTTGTTTTGGAGAGAGAGAGAGAGAGAGAGACAGAGACAGAGACAGACAGAGACAGAGACAGACAGAGACAGAAAGAGAGTGAGAGCAACAGCAAGTATGCATCATGATGAGTGGGTAGGAATGTAGGAAGAATCTTGGAGGAGTTGGTAGAAAGGAAAAAAATAATCAAAACCTATGAAAAAAGGCTATGTAGAGAAACCCTGTCTCAATAAACCAAAATAATGATGATTATACTGTTATTATTATTATTAATATTATGATAATGATGATGATGATGATGTTTCAAACCAAGCAGGGATGAGAGAGAGGCTCCTGAAGACCCAGTTGTACATTGGCAGTTGATGGCTACTATGAGAGGAGAGCCATTTTCTTTAGACCTCTGGCCCCCAGCAGACTGCTCAAGCCCCAGGGAATGGCTTCAGACCCATGAGCATATGACCACACTGAAGAGGTGAAATGAGTTATAAGAAAGCACATGAAGTTAAAAAAGAGATGTGTTGGGGGATGCTGACAGAAGTTGGACAGAGTTGGAATGGGAAGTGGACATTTTCAATACATTGTATACTGTTTTCCAAAAATAAATAAAATGGTTTTTGATAGTTTTGAGTTTGTTTTTTTGGTTTTTTTTGTTGTTGTGGTGGTGGTGGTTGTGGTTGTTGTTGTGGTGGTTTGGTTTGGTTGTTTTTTGTTTTCATTTTTGGTTGGCTTCTTTTGGGGTGGGAAGGTTTGAGGTAGGGTTTCATTATGTACCTGTGACTGTCTTGGAAATTATTGTGTAGACCAGGCTGGCCTGGAACTCACAGAATCCACCTGCCTCTGCCATCCAAGTGTAAAGGTGGATTAAGGTTCTTGAATTAAAGGTATGGGCTCCCACCACACCCACCTTAAAATGTTATTTTAAAAATAAATAAATATGAAGAATTTAGTTGGAATTTTCATATTTATCACAGGCAAGTGGATGGAACTAGAAAATATCATCCTGAGTGAGGTAACCCAGTCACAAAAGAACACACATAGTATGCACTTAATGATAAGTAGATACTAGCCCCAAAACTCACAATGCCCATGATACAACACACAGACCATATGGAGATTAGGAGAAAGGAAGACCAGGGTGTGTATATTTCAGTCCTGCATTGAGGGGGGAACCAGGTTGATCTCAGGAGGTCAAGGGAGGGGGTGATGAGGAACTGGGGATAGCCACTGGGGGGTTCCAGACATCACAGAAATGAGAGGCTCCCAGGACTCAACAGGGATGATTTTAGCAAAGAAGGGTAGATAGAACATTTAGAGACCACCTCCAGTAGACAGGCATGACCCCTGTGGTGGGATAGGGCCACACACCCATCTCAAAGGTTTTAACCCAGAAATGTTGGCATCCAAAGGAAGAACAGGGACAAATGGAGCAGAGACTGAGGTATGGGCCATCTGAGGACTGCCCCACCAGGACATCCGTCCTCTCTGCAGACACCAAACTTTATACTGTTGCCATTGCCAGGAGGCACTTGCTGACAGGAATCTGGTACGGCTGTTCCTTGAGAGGTTTAGCCAGAAACTAACCAATACAGATTAGGATGCTTGGAGCCAACCATCAGACTGAGCTCAGGGACCCTGGTGGGGGAGCTAGCAGAAGGACCAGAGGAGCTGAGGGGAGATTGCAATCCCATAGAAAGAACAATATCAGCTGGCCAGACCACCCTATGCTCCCAGGGATTAGACCACCAACCAAGGAGTGTACAGGGAGGGATCCATGGTTCCAGAGACATAGGTAGCAGAGAAAGTTCTTGTCTGACATCAATGTGAGGAGCAGCCTTAGTTCTGTGGAGGTTTGATGCTCCAGTTTAGGGGATGCTGGCAGTGTATGGCCGGAGAGGGAGAGTGGGTAGGGGAGCAGCCTCACAGAAGCAAAACTGAAGAAGCGGAGGGAGGTTGTGGGATGGGAAGTTCGTGAGGGGTAACCTGGAAGTGGGATATCATTTGAGGTGACAAATGGAATAAATAAAAAATATCTATAAATATTATTATTTTTACTCTCCCTTTTAAATTTATTTATTTTTAGTTTTCGATTATTTTTATATTTTTATTAGATATATTCTTTATTTACATGTCAAAATTTGTCCCATTTCCTGGTTCCCCCCAGAAAATCCTCTAAGCAATCCCCCCTCCCCCTCTTCACCAATTAACCTACTCCTGTTTCCCTGTCCTGGTATTACCCTACACTGCTGCATCCAGCCTTCTCAGGACCAAGGGCCTCTCCTCCCTTTGATGCCCAACAAGGTCATCCTCTGATGTAGCTGCCAGCAGCCACATGTAAACCGGGTTACCTGTTGAGAGAATTTTGGGGTTATAGGGAAGAGGGGCGAAAAGCCATATTGGGGCAGTCTTGCACTTGGTCAGAGTTTGACTTTGGTCAAGGTTAACTTCTCCCAGTTAGCCTGGATCCTTCTCCACCCAGGGTGGAGTGCTCGAAGTAAAGGTTAAGTTCATTGTTCCTCCAGGTCTAGGAATTCCTGAATTAAACAGGTGACCCGCCCAGCTGCCGGAGCAGTCAAGACGAGGACCTCCAAGAGAAGCTAGACAACTTCCACCGGAACTCAGCCTGGAGTCTGGGGGGAAGGGTTTGCCCAAACTGTTAAAAGGTCTGGCGCCATTAAAGTTTCCGGCTTTGATCAGTGAATATTGTCTTAGCCGTACTTCTTTTCGCCCCTCTTCCCTATTTATTCCTCAGCTTCTGTTCCAGAAACCCACTTCGTAATAGCTGCAGGCAGCTATGGAACCCTACACTCTGATACCTATGAAGCCACAGGTCCCTCCATGTGTACCCTTTGGTTGATGGTTTAGTTCCTGGGAGCTCTGGGAGTACTGGGTAGCATACATTATTATTCCTCCTATGGTGCTGCAAACCCATTCAGCTCCTTGGGTCCTTTCTCTAGCTCTTCCATTGGGGACCCTGTGCTCAGGTCAATGGCTGGCTGAGAGTGTCCTTCTCTGTATTTGTCATGCACTAGCAGAGACTCCCAGGTGACAGCTATATCAGGCTCTGGTCAGCAAGTACTTGTTGGCATCCACAATAGTGTCTGGGTTTTGTAACTGTATATGGGGTGGATCTCTAGGTGGGGCAGTCTCTGGATGGTCTTTCCCTCAGACTCTGCTTCACACTTTGTATCTCCTCCTGTAGGTATTTTGTTCCCCCTTCAAAGAAGGACCAGAGTATCCATACTTTGTTCTTCCATATTTTTGAGATTCATTTTGTCTATGAGTTGTGTCTTGGATATTCCAAGATTCTGGGTTAATATCCACTTATCAGTGAGTGCATACCATGTGTGTTCTTTTGTGATTGGGTTACCTCACTGAGGATATTATTTTCCAGTTGCACACATTTGCCTAAGAATTTCATGAATTCATTGTTTTTAATAGCGGAGTAGTACTACATTGTGTAAATATACCACATTTTCTGTATCCACTCTTCTGTTGAGGGACATCTGGACTGTTTCTAGCTTCTGGCTATTATAAATAAGGTTGCTATGAACAGAGCATGTGTCCTTATTACAGGCTGGAGAATCCTCTGGGTACATGCCCAGGAGTGGTATAGCAGGGTCCTCCAGTAGTATGATGACCTACTTTTGAAGAAACCACCAAACTGATTTCCAGTGTGGTTGTACCAGCTTGCAATCCCACCAGGAGTGGAGGAGTGTTCCTTTTTCTCCACATCCTCGCCAGCACCTGCTGTTTCCTGAGTTTTTGATCTTATGGATTCTGACTGGTGTGAGGTGTAATCTCAGGGTTGTTTTATTTGCATTTCCATGATGACTAAGGATGTTGAACTTTTCTTTAGGTGATTCTCAGCCATTTGATAATCCTCAGTTGAAAATTCTTTGTTTAGCTCTGTACCCCATTTCTAATATGGTTATTTGGTTCTCTGGAGTCTAATTTCTTGAGTTCCATTTATATATTGAATATTAGCCCTCTGTCAGATGTAGGGTTGGTAAATGTCTTTTCCAGTTTGTTGTTTACTGTTTTGTCATATTTACAATGTCCTTTGCCTTATAGAAATTTTGAAAAAAATAAATTAAAAAAAAAAGAAATTTTTTAATTTTATGAGGTCCCATTTGTTAATCTTGATCTTAGAGCATAAGCTATTGGTGTTCTGTTTAGGAAAATTTCCCCTGTGCCTATGTGTTCAAGGCTCTTCCCCAGTTTCTTTTCTATTAGTTTCAGTGTGTCTGGTTTTCTGTGGAGATCCTTGATCCACTTGTACTTGAGCTTTATACAAGGAGATAAGACTGGATTGATTTGCATTCTTCTGCATGCTGACCACTGGTTGAACCAGCACCATGTGTTGAAAAGGCTATTTTTTTTACTGGAAGTTTTTAGTTCCTTTGTCAAAGATCAAGTGACCATAGGTGTGTGGGTTCATTTCTGGATCTTCAATCCTGTTCCATTGATCCGCTTGCCTGTCACTGTACCAATACCATGCAGTTTTTAACACTATTGCTCTGTAGTATTGCTTGAGCTCAGGGATACTGATTCCCCCAGAATTTCTTTTGTTGCTGAGAATAGTTTTAGCTATCCTGGGTTTTTTGTTATTCCAGATGAATTTGATAATTGCTCTTTCTAACTCTGTGAAGAATTGAGTTGGAATTTTGCTGGGATTGCATTGACTCTGTAGATTGCTTTTGGCAAGATGGCCATTTTTACTATATTAATCCTGCCAATCCATGAGCATGGGAGTTCTTTCCATCTTCTGAGGTCTCCTTTGATTCCTTTCTTCAGAGACTTTAAGTTGTTATCATACAGATCTTTCACTTGTTTGGTTAGAGTAACAGGAAGATATTTTATATTGTTTGTGATTATTGTGAAGGTTGTCATTTCCCTCATTTCTTTCTCAGCTTGTTTATCCTTTGAATATAAGAAGGCTACTGATTTGTTTAAGTTAATTTTATATCTGGACACTTTGCTGAAGTTGTTTATCAGCTGTAGGATTTCTCTGGTGGAATTTTTGGGTTGCTTAAGTATACTATCATATAATCTGCAAGTAGTGATATTTTGACTCCTTCCTTTCCAATTTGTATCATTTGACGGCCTTCTGTTATCTAATTGCTCTGGCTTGAATTTCAAGTACTATATTGAAAAGATATTAAGAGAGAGGACAGTCTTGTCTAGTACCTAATTTCAGTGGGATTGCTTCAAGTTTCTCTTCATTTAGTTTGATGTTGGCTATTGGCTTGCTGTATATTGCTTTTACTATGTTTAGATATGGGCCTTGAATTCCTGATCTTTCCAAGAGTTTTAACATGAAACGATGCTGAATTTTGTCAAATGCTTTTCAGTCATCTAATGAAATGACCATGTGTTTTTGTTGTTGTTGTTGAGTTTGTTTATGTAGTGAATTACATTGATGGATTTCCTTGTATTGAACCATCTCTGCATCCCTGGGATAAAGCCTACTTGATTGTGGTGAATGATCATTTTGATGTGTTCTTGATTTTTACATCAATATTCATAAGGGAAATTGGTCTGAAGTTCTCTTTCTGTGTTGGATCTTTGTGTGGTTTTGGTATAAGTGGAATTGTGATAGATGGGTAGAGATGAGATGGGTAGTGTTCCTTCTGTTTCTATTTTGTGGAATAGCTTGAAGAATATTGGTGTTAGGTCTTCTTTGAAGGTCTGATAGAATTCTGCACTAAAACCATCTGGTCTGGTGATCTTTTTGGTTGAGAGACTTTCAATGACTGTTCCTATTTCTTTAGGGTTAATGAGACTATTTAGACGGTGTATCTGATCTTGATTTAACTTTGGTATTTGGTATCTGTCTAGAAAATTGTCCATTTCATCCAGATTTTCCAGTTGGATTGAGTATAGGCTTTTGTGGTAGGATCTGATGATTTTTTTTTTAAATTCCTCAGTTTCAGTTGTTTTGTCTCTCTTTTCATTTCTAATTTTGTAAATTTGAATTCTGTCTCTGTGCTCTCTGGTTAGTCTGGCTAAGGGTTCATCTATCTTGTTGATTCTCTCAAAGAACCAGCTGCTGGATTTGTTGATTCTTTGTCTAGTTCTTTTTGTTTCTACTTGGTTGATTTCAGCCCTGCGTTTGATGATTTGCTGTCTCCTACTCTTCTTGGGTGTATTAGCTTCTTTCTGTTATAGAGATTTCATGTGTGCTGTTGGGCTGCTTGTGTATGCTCTCTCCAGTTTCTTTTTGTAGGCTCTTGGAGCTATGAATTTTCCTCTTAGCTTTCATTGTGTCCCATAAGTTTGGGTATGTTGTGCCTTAATTTTCATTAAATTCTATAAAGTCTTTGATTTCTTTCCTTATTTCTTCCTTGAGTAAAGCATTGTTCAGCCTCCATGTGTTTGTGGACTCTCTGTTTTTTTTTTGTTTTTTTTTTTTTTTTTTTTTTTTTTTTTTTTTTTTGCTATTGAAGACCACCCTTAATCTGTAGTGATCTGATAGGAGGCATGGGATTATTTCAATCTTCTTTTATCTGTTTAGGCCTGTTTTGTTACCAATTATATGGTCAATTTTGGAGAAGGTACCATGAGGTGGTGAGAAGAAGTTATATTCTTTTGATTTAGAATGAAATGTTCTATACATATCTGTTAAATCCATTTGGTCCATAACTACTTTTACTACTTTACTTTTTAGTAGTTTCACTGTGTCTCTCTTTAGTTTATGTTTCCCTAATCTGTCCATTGATGAGAGCTGTGTGTTGAAATCACCCACAATTATTGGGAGAGGTGCAATGTGTGCTTTGAGCTTTAGTAACGTTTCTTTTATAAATGTGGGTGCCCTTGCATTTGGAGCATAGATGTTCAGAATTGAGACTTGTTCTTGATAGATTTTTTCTTTAATGTGTATGAAGTGTCCTTCCTTTTTTTTTTGGTGACTTTTAGTTGAAAGTCCATTCTATACAATACTAGAATGGCTACTACAGCTTGTTTTCTGGGACCATTTGCTTAGAAAATTGTTTTCTAGCCTTGTACTTTGAGGTAGTGAGTGTCTTTGTCACTGAGGTGACATGCACCATTCCTGTATGCAGCAAAATGTTGGGTCCTCTTCATGTATCCTGTCTGTTAGTTTATATCTTTTTATTGTGGAATTGAGTCTATTGATGTTAAAAGATATTAAGGAATAGTGATAGTTGTTTCTTGTTATTTTTGATATTATTTTTATGTTTGTATGATTTTCTTCTTTTGGGTTAGTTGAAAGAAGATTACTTTCTTGCTTTTTTTTAGGGTGTAGTTTCCCTCCTTGTATTGGAGTTTTCCATTTATTAGTGTTTGTAGGGCTGGATTTCTGGAAAGATATTGTGTAAATTTGGTTTTATCTTGGAATATCTTGGTTTCTCCATCTATGGTGATTGAGAGTTTTGCTGGGTATAGTAGTCTGGGTTGGCATTTGTGTGCTCTTAGGGTCTGTATGAGATCTGCCAAGGATCTTCTAGCTTTCATTGTCTCTGGTGGGAAGTCTATAGTTGCTGGGATTTGAACTCAGGACCTTCAGAAGAGCAGTGCATGCTCTTAACCACTGAGACACCTCTCCAGCCCTCTCCTGTATTTCTTTAAGGGAGTTATTTATGTCTTTCTTGAAGTCCTCTATCAGCATCATGAGGTGTGATTTTAAATCCAGATCTTGCTTTTCTGGTGTTTTAGGGTATCCAGAACTTGCTGTTTTTGGAGAACTTGGTTCACATGGTACCATGTTGCCTTGGTTTCTGTTGGTAATATACTTGCATTTGTGTTTTGCCATCTGGTTATCTCTGGTGTTAGCTGGTGTTGCTGTCTCTTACTGTGGCTTATCTGTCCTGAAAACTTCTTTTTCTGTGTTCCTGGGAGACCTGTTCTCTGTGTGCACAGGTATGTAGGTACTCCTGGAAGAACAGCTCTCTTGTGGTGGTATTTTTGTATGTAGCTCTGTGGCCCTTGATCAGCTCTGATTGTGGGGGGAAATCAGAAGACTCCTGTTCCAGGCTGATCCTAGGCTCTTGTGACCTCAGGGTTTCCAGCTGTTTACTTTGAGCAGCAGGGGATGTTCTGCCTGTGCTATCTGGTCTCTCCACACTCCTGGGTGATCAGGTACCTCCCTTCACCACTTGGATATGGGTGCACTGTGGCAGAGGATGGTCCCGAGCCAGAGACAGAAACCGGAAGGCCAAATGTTAGGTTTTTAAAAATCGGGATTTTGAGGAAAGATTCCAAGAATTGATTTCTGGCTCCCCCATGCCCATGCATGAATGTGCACATGAACACACAGACCCAAAAACAACTCCACTTGTGCTGGTCATGGACGTTCTAATGTTTATTGTGAAACCAGGAAGATTGGTTTTACAGCAATCCAGCATATCCATTTTTAGACATAACTTGTTTTAGCGGTTTACCTTTACCACTTGTGTGCTGTACCTACAGAAGCCAGAAGAGGGCGCAAGGTCCTCCTGTAACTTGAATTACAGATGATTGTGAACAAGATATTGTGAGTGCTAAGTATTGAATCATATCCAATGCACAAGCAACAAGTGCTTTTAACTGCTGAGCCCCTTGTCCCACCATGAGGATTATCTCTTAAAATACTGATGAGAGGTCTCTCTCATGCCTCTCCTCCAGCTGTCTACTGGACAGAAGCCAAACCCAGCAGGCTGTTGCTGGGTTCTTTTAACAAATGAATAACTTTGTCACTAGTTACTGGTTTTATACAACTGAGAAAGATTCAAGATTGGGGGGTGGGGGGGGGAAATTAATGCAATTTTAACAATACACTCTATTCACAAAACCTAGGAAATAGAATCTAATTAGTTCTTCACACACTGATGAGTGAATTTTTTTAAAGATGCAGGTAAGTGGATGAACATGAACATTCTCTTTGGAAGGAATTGCAAAGAGTGCTAATGTCACCGGGAACAAGGTGGAGTTGCTGGTGGTGAAGGCTCTCCCAGTGGCCTGGGGAGAGGCAGGATAGATGAGGTAGAGACGTGGGTTCATATGACCTTCACATGCAGCTTTAAGGGCTGCATTTGCAACAGATCGAGTGTTGCTAGTTAAGGTTGCAGCTATCCTGTCCAGATAGCTCCCCTGAGCTCAGCACAAAGCGGAGGACTCCCTTTCCCTGCAGGGCTTCCTCTTCTCTACCTTACAGGAAATCCCAACCCCCACACTCTTCCTAAGGAATGTCATATAATCCTTGGCAAAATTACAAGTTCAACTTCCTGGAAAGCCTCTCCATGAAAATGAGGAATCCACAGAACCCTCAACCTCAGCCAATGAAACTCCACCCTAAAAAGGACCCCTTCCCACTTTCCAAGGATTATAAGTCCTTGTTCACCCCTAATAAAGAGCACAAGCTGTTTGGTGACTATGGTCTAAGAGAGCTGTTTTCTGAAAGCTGTAACATGGACATCCCCAACCCCACACACATTGCCTCCACCTTCCATCCCCCAACCTGACCCCAGCATTTATTCCAGACTTTCACCCTTTCTTTCCTGATGTGTAAAAAAGACTCGGACCCCAGAACTCAGCTCCTCTCCATCTTTCCCCACTTGGTGTGCAGCAGCGAGCACCCGGAAATCCAAGGGGAAGAGGCAAAAATGGAACCACAGTCAAAGGAGTGGAGGATTGTATGGAGCTGTGGTGCACCAGGTTCAAGACATCCTCACCTAGTCCCCAGTGTCCTATACCCACTCCCTAACCCAGAAAAGCATTTCTGTGATCCCTAAACGTCAGCAGAGATCTATATAAACCAGGATAGAGTTTGGGATCCTGCTGAGAATCAAAGCTGTCCTTGCCATAAAAGCAAAAGACCGTCCTTGATAAGGTGTGGTCACTTGGAGAAGGCACCTGTGCGAGGTGCTCAAAGCTCACCAAGGTGATTACTCAAGGAAAAATGGGTGAGAGAACAGAGTGGTCTCCACCATATCTGCCGGAGTGGACCTTTTCTGACATTGTTTGAGAATGTGTCTTTTCTTTGTTCAAAACCTATTTTGAGAAATAATAAATTAATAATTTAATGATGCAGTCAGGTGTGATGGTGTACAACTTGAACTCCAGCACTTAGGAGGAAGAGGCAGAGAGGCAGAGAGGCAGGAAGTGAGTTGGAGTCCAAGTCCATCCTGGTATACAGAGTGAACTCAAGGCTTGACGTCCAGGACTCCACAGAGAAACTCTGACTCAAAAAAAAAAAAAAAAAAAAAAAAAGGCTTGGTGATGAACCTGAAGCGTGTAAGCTTTTATGAGGTGGGGTCACTCTTTGCTTGTTTTGTCTTTTCAAGACAGGGTTTCTCTGTGTAGCCCTGGCAGTCCTGGAACATAATGTAGACCAGGCTAGCTTCAGAGATTCATCTGCCTCTGCCCTTGGAATACTGGGATTAAAGGTGTGAGTCACCACCACCCAGCTGTAATTTTGTTTTTTTTTCCTGACTTTCTGTCATATATATCATCATTGTGTTTGTATACTTCCTACTGCCTTCTCTAATTCCCTTCTCATCCCCATTGACCCCATTTTTATTCCCCCCTTTTTCCCCTGAATCAGAGTCTCACTGCAGCATTGGCTGGCCTTCAACTTGCTGTTATAGAACAGTATGACTTTGAACTTAGAGAGTTCTCTGTTTCTGCCCCTGTCCCACCCCTGCCCCTGCCTGCCCCTGTCCCTATCCCTGTCCCTGCCCCTGCCCCTGTCCATGCCCCTGCCTCTGCCTCTGCCTCTCAAATACTGGGAATAAAGCGACCCACTACACCCAGCCACCCCTTCTCTTTTGCTGTCTTTTTTTTTTTTTTTGTATTCAGGTCTTGAGTAGTTGAACACCACTATAGTTCATGGTTGTCACAGCCATGTCATAACCAGGAGACAGCATTTTATGACATTGTTCCTTTGGACCTTACAATCTTTGCACCCTCCTCCCAGTGTTTCTGGGTCTTGAAGAAGATATAATAGATGTTATGTTTAGGATCCAGACTTAATGGTCAGTTATTCTAAGCACTTTGAACACTTGTGAATCTCTGTATTAAACATCGACCTCTGATAAATTTCTGTGATCTGGGCTGGACTGAGACTTGCCTATGGGTATAAGCATAAATACTTGGAAGGCAGAGTGACTAGTGTGTGTTTCACAAAACTGAACAATCTTAGAGTCAAACTCTATTTTTTGAGCACAGATGTAATACAGCCATGACTAATCCATGTACTATATGACCAAAATAAAACTCCAAGCACAGTGTCGTATCCTCTATGGAACCTTAAAACCTTTAGAGAGGAAGGCACAGTGGTCTCCAGTGGAACAGTTAGAGCATTCCTTGTGGCCTTGCTTGGAGGTCAGCTTTTGTTTTTAACAGCTGTGATAAGTCTCACCACTGTCTTAAAACTTTTAATGACTTCCTCACTCCTCCAGTTTACTTTTTGATATGGTTCATCTTGGGAAAACGCACAGCTTCAGAAATAGATTTTACACTCAACATGTTAAAGTTATCTGGGAGAGAGATGTTTTCCTCTGGGTACATCTAAGTAATGTGCAGTAAACAAGTTCATTGACCCCCATGGGTGACAAGATGGTCCAGGTCCACTGGGAGGAAGAGTCCTGTCATCCTGTCCTTGATTTAGCTGTGTCTCCTTCTAGCCAGGCTTTCTGAGACACATCCTATCAGTGGGATTCGCACTGCCCTGAAGGGCTCCCAGTGCCCAGAACTCAGAGCCAGAGAAAGTTTCACACTGATCCTCTTCCCCAGTCTGTCCTGTCTTAGATTTTGGAATTTTTTCTTCAGATTACTTTTTTTTTCTATTTTTCTTTCTAAGTAATTAAATTGTACCTTTCTTGTGTTTCTTACCAATCGTTGTCTTTAGTTCATAATATTTTCACTGTTTTGCTACATTTATTTATTTATTTATTTATTTATTTATTTATTTATATTTGCAGCTGTTGAAGACATCTCCCCATGCCCTTTGTCCTTGTGTTTCCACCTAAACTACCTCCACTTTCATTAGAGTTAAATCTCATTTGGCATATGCAGTGTAGTAAAGTACATCTGTAATGTTCTTTTGAACACTGGAGCTACATGCTCATTAGTGTTTACACTTTACCCATCAATTACCACTGTTATGTTTGTGTTTTTGTTAAATTATGGACATACTATTAGGTAACTGAAATGTAATGTTTTGGTCATTATTTATGACATATTTGAAATAATAATAGAAAACCATATGCATGTAGTGTATTTAGTCCAATTTCGGGTTTGCTGTTGTTGTTATTGTTGTTGTTGATGATTCATTGAATCTTTATGAGGTCTTATTCACAGATACACGTCCTATCTGTATATTGTATTATGAATGTGATTACATGTACAAGCATGACTTTTACGACATTTGCCCATAATTCCCTGCTGTATCACTCTACCACTTCCATTTCTCACACATGGCTAAGTCTCCCTATTGGGTTTGTGAATTTCTCCTCCAGATTCCACATGTGTGTCATGTTTATCTGTGTGAGACTGCTTTATTCCACGGAACACAATGATTTGCTATTCTGTTAATTACCCTACAAATAATAAAAGAGTGATAGAAAAAAATTTCTCCAAGAATGTGCTCAACACTGGGCCTTTCATAGTAGCAACTTGTCTCTGTGTTCTTAATAATAGAAGCTCTACACAGGGATTGGGACCCCAGAATAACCCAAAGGTTGGACTCAGAAACAAATCCCAAGTGAAAAAAAATCTTTCATTGAGAATTGTTTTTAACATTGAAATATGTTTGTGCAGTGTGTGCACGTTGGTGCCACAGAGGCAGGAGGAAGGCTCCAGATCCCCTGGAAATGTGCTCACAGTTGTTAGCTTCCACGTGAGTGCTGGACTCTGCTCTGGGTTCTCTGGAAGAGCAGCTGGTGCTCTTAACCACAGAACCATCTCTCATCCCTGTTGTGAAATCAAAAATAAATACCTTGGAAGTGTTTAAGAGTATGACTCTCCAAAAGTGTTCAGATATGTATGTTACTATCTACTTGGGAAAGATTAGAACTTTCAAATGGGACTTTAAAAATATATAGTGTGGGCTAGAGCGATGGCTCAGCAATTAAGAGCACTAGATGTTCTTTCAGAGGTCCTGAGTTCAATCCCCAGCAACCACTTGGTGGCTCACAACCATCTGTAATGGGAACTGATGCCCTCTTCTGGTGTGTCTGAAGATAGCTACAGTGCACTCGTATACATAAAAGACAAAAATAATTCTTTAAAAAATTATATGCTGTGACTAGTGAATAAAAGCTCTTTAAAACATGCAAGTTTGCCTTCCAGGTCATTAACATGCTGCTTCTTAATATAATAGCACTCAGAAGATTTTTGCTTTGAGCCCACCTGCTTCAATACTTTCTATCTTTTGAGGCTCTCGAGACTCCCTGAAATGCAGTTCCCAGAAGTATAGCATCTGGACCTGAAATACTAGGGAGTTGGACATTTTTCTAAACTTCTCTCCTCCTGATGTGTCTGTTAGTATATTTTCCCACAAACCTCAGTATGTAACTAGCTTTATACATCAATCTGATTCATTTTCTCTGAAGGCCTGACTGGGATGTTGTTTCCAAGCAACATCCTCTTAGGGGTTTTCTTCTTATCTGAGTTCTGTGTGGGTGTCATAGGGAACTCATTGCTCTTCATGCTGTATGTGTACAAATTCTTGGTCAAAGCTTGCTTTAACAGACCCATTGATCCCATTTTCATGCACCTGATGATAGTCAATATATTGACAATCATATTCTCTATTATACCATATATCACGTCATCCTTTGGAGTGCCCAATTTTCTGGATGATGCTGGCTGTAAGGCAGTTGAGTATGTCTACAGAGTCACCAGGTCTATGTCCATCTCTACCACTTCTATCCTAAGCACATTACAAGCCATGACCATCACTCCCAGTAATTCTAAGTGGGCATGGCTTAATCCTAGACTCTGTAAGTGGACTTTTTGCTCCTTCCTGTTTTCCTGGCTTGTCAACATAGTCATATACATGCACCTCATTAAGACCATGATGGCAAAAACTAATTACACTGATATTGATTATGGTTATTCTCATGTTTACTGTGTAAGTCTTCCACCAAAGTACCCAAACCCAAGATTATTTCTGAGTATTTTCATAACAAGTGACCTGTTCTTTCTGGCCATCATGGTATGGACCAACCTCTACATGGTGACCCTCCTCTACAAGTACCGCAAGAGAGCCCAGCATCTCAGCAACTCAAGCCTCTTCTGCAAGTCTCCTGAACGCAAAGCTCTTCATACAATCCTGTTCCTTGTAAACAGCTTTGTGTTCTTTGATTTGTTGAACAACTTTGCCACTCTTTATGATAAGTTTTATACACATGAAAGAATGCTAAGTTTGGGGGCAATGATCGCAATCGTGGCATTATTTTACCCTACACTCTGTCCATTTCTACTGATGAACACTAATAAAATTCTTTCACAGTGTATTTCTTTCCTACCAATACTGAAAATTACCTATTTTCAAAAAGCAGTTGGTGCCTGATATGATGTCCAGATATTCTTTTTAACAAATATATCTTTCTTTTTTTAATTTTTTTATTCGATATAATTTATTTACATTTCAAATGATTTCCCCTTTTCTAGCCCCCCCACTCCCCGAAAGTCCCATAAGCCCCCTTCTCTTCCCCTGTCCTCCCACCCACCCCTTCCCACTTCCCCGTTCTGGTTTTGCCGAATACTGTTTCACTGAGTCTTTCCAGAACCAGGGGCCACTCCTCCTTTCTTCTTGTACCTCATTTGATGTGTAGATTATGTTTTGGGTATTCCAGTTTTCTAGGTTAATAACCACTTATTAGTGAGTGCATACCATGATTCACCTTTTGAGTCTGGGTTACCTCACTTAGTATGATGTTCTCTAGCTCCATCCATTTGCCTAAGAATTTCATGAATTCATTGTTTCTAATGGCTGAATAGTACTCCATTGTGTAGATATACCACATTTTTTGCATCCACTCTTCTGTTGAGGGATACCTGGGTTCTTTCCAGCATCTGGCAATTATAAATAGGGCTGCTATGAACATAGTAGAGCATGTATCCTTATTACATGGTGGGGAGTCCTCTGGGTATATGCCCAGGAGTGGTATAGCAGGATCTTCTGGAAGTGAGGTGCCCAGTTTTCGGAGGAACCGCCAGACTGCTTTCCAGAGTGGTTGTACCAATTTGCAACCCCACCAGCAGTGGAGGAGTGTTCCTCTTTCTCCACACCCTCTCCAACACCTGCTGTTTCCTGAATTTTTAATCTTAGCCATTCTGACTGGTGTAAGATGAAATCTTAGGGTTGTTTTGATTTGCATTTCCCTAATGACTAATGAAGTTGAGCATTTTTCAAATATATCTTTCTAGTGATTTTTGTGTTATATTGGAAGCTGTGTGGCTCTTGAGTCCTTGGTATGGTCCCAGTTATAATTGTCACAAGTTGTACATTTTCAAATTTTAGATTTTAATATTTTTATCAATAAAAATGCATCCACACCATTCAACAACTTTCATATTTACTGTCCATTGAAATTATAATACTTAAGAGCTTGTAAAATAAAAACTCATCTTGTTAACCTCCACATAAATACCATCATAAATACACACATAAATTTTGTACACAAGAGCAGACACACAAACCTGTACACACAAAGATAAATAGATAAAAATAGATAGATAGATAGATAGATAGATAGATAGATAGATAGATAGATAGATAGACAGGTAGAGGATAGATTTTTCAAAGATTTTTTTTATGTTGACACTTAGAGAAGTATTTATTTTACTTGTTGTCTTAGTCAGGGTTTCTATTCCTGTACAAACATCATGACCAAGAAGCAAGTTGGGGAGGAAAGCGTTTATTCAGCTTACACTTCCATGCTGCTCTTTATCACTAAAGCAAGTCAGGACTGAAACTCAAGCAGGTCAGGAAGCAGGAGCTGATGCAAAGGCCATGGATGGATGTTTCTTACTGGCTTGCTTCCCATGGCTTGGTCAGCCTGCTCTCTTATAGAACCCAAGAGCACCAGCCCAGAGGTGGTGCCACCCACAAGGGACCCTCCCCATTTGATTACTAATTGAGAAAATGCCCCACAGATGGATCTCATGGAGACACTTCCCCAACTAAAGCTCCATTCTCTATTTGACACATAAAACCATCCAGTACAATTGACCCCTTGTCAACTTGACACATAAACACATTACCATTAAGCCTCAACATGTACTTTCTTATTCATCCCCAATATCTAAATAACTTCAAAAGTCCCATAGTCTTTACATATTAAAAGTTCAATCCCTTAAAAATGCCCAATATCTTTTAAAATTCAAAGTCTTTTAAAAATTCAAAGTCTCTTAACTGTGGGCTCCACTAAAATACTTTCTTCCTTCAAGAGGGAAAAATATCAGGGCACATCACAAAGCAAAACTCAAACTCCAGTGGTTCAATACTGGGATCCAATTCATGATCTTCTGGGCTCCTCCAAGGGCTTGGGTCACTTCTTCAGCTCTGCCCTTTGTAGCACACAGTAGTTCTTCCAATGGGGGTGCAACCCCCCCTAAATCTTCCAGTCTGCCCTCCAACTCCTCCATTGTGTGTTCAATGGTTGGTTGCTAGTATCTGCCTCTATATCTGTAAGGCTCTGGCAGGGCCCCTCCAAAAGACAACCATAACAGGTTCCTTTTGATACTCACTTCTTGTTATCTATAGTAGCTTTCTGGTTTGCTGACTTTATAGGATGAATCTCTAAGTAGGACAGTCTCTGGGTGGCCTTTTCTTCACTTTCTGCTCCACACTTTTTCTTCATAGTTGTTCCAGTGAATACTTTGCTCCCTTACTCCGAGGAACCAAAGCACCCCCACTTTGATCTTCCTTCTTCTTGAGCTTCCTGTGGTCTGTGAATTGTAACTTGTTTATTTGAAGCTTTTGGGCTAATATCCACTTACCAGTGAGTGCATATCATATGTATTCTTTTGTGATTGGGTTACTCACTTAGGATGACACTTTCTAGTTCCATCCATTTGCCTAAGAATTTCATGAATTCATTTTTTAAATAGCTGAATAGTACTCCATTGTGTACATATACCATAATTTCTATATGCATTCTTCTGTTGAGTCACATCTGGGTTCTTTCCAGCTTCTGGCTATTATAAATAGGGCTGCTATGAACATAGTGGAGCATGTGTCCTTATTACATGTTGGAGCATCTTCTGGGTATAAGCCCAGGAGTGGTATAGCTGGGTCCTCAGGTAGTACTATGTCCAATTTTCTGAGGAAATGCCAAACTGATTTCCAGAGTGGTTTTACCAGCTTGCAATCTCACCAGCAATGGAGAACTGTTTCTCTTTCACCACATCCTCTTCAGCATCTGCTGTTTCCTGAGTTTTTCATCTTAGCCATTCTGACTGGTGTCAGGTGGAATCTCAGGATTGTATTGATTTGCATTTCCCTGATAACTAAGTATGCTGAAAATTTCTTTAGGTGCTTCAGAGCCATTCGAGTTTCCTCAGTTGAAAATTCCCTGTTTAGCTCTGTACTCCACTTTTTAACAGGGTTATTTGACCCTCTGGAGTCTAACTTCTTGAGTTTTTTGTATATATTGTATATTAGTCCTCTATCAGATGTAGGATTGGTAAAGATCTTTTCCCAATCAATTCCTTGCTATTTTGTCCTACTGACCTTTGCCTTATAGAAGCTTTTCAGTTTTATGAGGTTCCACTTGTTGATTCATATTCTTAGAGCATAAGCCATTGGTGTCCTATTTAGGAAAATTTCCCCTGTGCCTATGTGTTCAAGATTCTACCCCACTTTCTCCTCTATAAGCTTCAGTGTATCTGGTTTTATGTGGAGGTCCTTGATCTACTTGGACTTGAGCTTTGTACAAAGGGATAAGGATGGGTCGATTTGCATTTTTCTTTTTTTTATTGAAAAGGGAAGTAAAAACACTTTGTGATAAAATTAAAGACTTACATGGAAAATATTTCAGATAAACACATTAAAATTGACAATTTTCATGGAAAATGAAAGAGTAAAGTGTTAGACATGTAAAACATTTCTAAATTAATTGATGGAATAGAAACATTTTATGATAGAATTGAAAATTTACATGGAAAATATTTCTGATGAAATTGTAGAAAAATGTAGAAAAGCATGTTAGAATTGAAGATTATCATGGAAAACTTTATATAGATATAATAATGGTAGGTATAAAAGTATTCCTAAGTTGATTGAAAGTGGAATTATAAGTATTTTCTGATAAACTTGGAGATTTACATGGAAAATATTTCTGATAAAATTGAAGAAATAAATGGAAAAACATGTTAAAATTAAAGATTTTCATAGAAATTATACAGATAAAATGATAGGCATAAAGATAATCCTAAGTTGATTGAAGGTGGAATTATAAACATTTTCAAATAAAATTGAAGATTTAGATGGAAAATATTTCTCACAAAATTCAAGAAATATATAGACAAAGATGTTAAAATTGACTATTTCATGGAAAATTTTACATATAAAATGGTAGATATAAAAACTCTTTCTAAATTAATTGAAGGTGGAATTAGAAACATTTGTGATAAAATCAAAGATTTTCATTGAAACATTTCTGATAAAATAGAGGAAATATATAGAAAGACATTAACATTGAAGATTATCATGAAAAATAACGCAGACAAAATGGTAGACATAAAGGAAGCATAACTAAATTAATTAAAAGGGGAATTACAAACATTTTCTGATAAAATTGAAGATTTACATGAGAAATATTTCATTAGTCTATGTCTTTTTATTAGGGAGTTGAGTCCATTGTTGTTAATAGATATTAGGGAATAATGATTGTTGCTTCCTGTTATTTTTTATGCTATTTTTATGTTTGTGTGGGTATCTTCTTTTGGGTTTGTTGGAAGATTACTTTCTTGCTTTTTCTAGAGTATAGTTTCCCTACTTGTGTTGGAATTTTCCATCAATTATCCTTTGTAGGGCTGGATTTGTGGACAGATATTGTATTAATTTTGTTTTATCATGGAATATCTTGGTTTCTCCATCTATGATGATTGAGAGTTTTTCTGGGTATAGTAGCCTGGGCTGGCATTTGTGATCTCTTAGGATCTGTATGAGGTCTGCCTAGGATCTTCTAGCTTTCATCATCTCATAGGTCTGCCTTTATAAGTTACTTGCCCTTTTTCCCTTACTGCTTTTAATATTCTTTCTTTGTTTAGTGAACTTGGTGTTTTGATTATTATGTGCCAGGAGGACTTTCTGTTCTGGCCCAGTCTGTTTGGATTTCTGAAGGCTTCTTGTATGTTCCTGGGCATCTCTTTCTCTTATTTCCAAGGTTTTCTATCTGTAGAGATGTCTCACTTTGTGATTTCTTTATTGTTTCTACTTCCACTTTTAGATCCTCGATGGTTTTGTTCAGTTCCTTCTCTTGTTTGTTTGTGTTTTCCTGTAATTCTTTAAGTGATTTTTGTGTTTCCTCTTTAAGGACTTTTTTACCCATTGACCACTGTTCTGTATTTCTTTAAGGGAGTCTTTAAGTTTTTCTTCAAGCCCTCTATGAGCATCATGAGGTACGATTTTAAATCCAACTCTTGCTTTTCCGGTGTGTTGGGGTATCCGGGACTTGCTGTAGTAGGAGAACTGGGTTCTGATGTTGCCATGTGTCCTTGGTTTCTGTTGGTAGGGTTCTTGTGCTTGCCTTTTGCTAATCTGGTTATCTCTGGTGCTAGTTGGTATTGTTTTCTCTGGCTGGAGTTTGTTCCTCCTGTGGACCTGTAGGCCTGTAGGCCTGTGTCCTTATTCCTCTAAGGTCAAAAGTGAAAGCACTGCTGGGAGATCACTCTCTCCTTGTAGGCTATGCACAGAAGGCTGTGGAGTTTCCTGGCTCCCTGGTACAAATGGTGGAGGGAAGATTTCTGACCCAGCTGTTCCACTGATCTTGTGCTCTGTGTGCTCCTAGCTGGTCCCCTCCAGAGAGGCGATTTGGATTTTTCTGCATGCTGACCTCAAGTTGATCCTGCACTATTTGTTAAAAATGCTGCTTTTTTTTAACCACTGGAAGTTTTTAGCTCCTATGTCAAATATCAAGTCACCATGGGTGTGTGAGTTCATATTCTATTGCATTGATCTTCCTGTCTGTCTCTGTACCAATACCATACAGTTTTTGTCACTATTGCTCTAAGGTCAGGGATGGTGATTCCCCCAGGAGATCTTTTGTTTTGGAGAATAGTTTTCCTATTCTGGGTTTTTTGTTGTTCCAAATGAAATTGCAGATTGCTCTTTCTAGCTCTATGTAGAATTGATTCAGAATTTTGATGGGGATTTCATTGAATCTGTAGATTGCTTTTGGCAAGATGGTCGTTTTTACTATATTAATCCTTCCAATCCATGAGCATGGGAGATCTTTCCATCTTCTGAGAGCTTCTATAATTTCTTTCTTCAGAGTCATGAAGTTGTTGTCATACAGATATTTCACTTGCTTGGTTAGAGTCACAGCAAGGTACGTAATATTATTTGTGACTATTGTGAAGGGTTTCATTTCCCTAATTTCTTTCTCAGCTTGTTTATCATTTGAGTATAGGAAAACTACTGATTTGGTTGAGTTAATTTTTTCTTCTTTTTATTATTTTCTTTTATTTTTTATTGGATATATTCTTTATTTACATTTCAAATGATTTCCCCTTTTCTGGCTCCCCACTCCCCAAAAGTCCCATAAGCCCTCTTCCCTCCCCCTGCTCTCCCATCTACCCCTTCCCACTTCCCTGTTGTGGTATTCCCCTATAATGCTGCACTGAGTCTTTCCAGAACCAGGGACTACTCCAATGTTCTCCTTGGACATCATTTAATATGTGTATTATATCTTGGATATTCAAAGTTTCTAGGCTAATATCCACATATCAGTGAGTGCATACCATGATTGATCTTTTAAGACTGGGTTATCTCACTTAGAATGATGTTCTCCAGCTCCATCCATTTCCCAAAGAATTTCATGAATTCGTTGTTTCTAATGCTGGAATAGTACTCCATTGTGTAAATATACCACATTTTTTGTATCTATTCCTCTGTTGAGGGACACCTGGGTTTTTTCCAGCTTCTGGCTACTACAAATAGGGCTACTATGAACATAGTGGAGCATGTGTCCTTATTGCATGCCGGGGAATACTTTGGGTATATGCCCAGGAGGAGTTGTATAGCAGGGTCCTCCAAAAGTGTCATGTTCAGTTTTCTGAGGAACCACCAGACTGATTTCCAAAGTGGTTGTACCATCTTGCAATCTCACCAGCAGTGGAGGAGTGTTCCTCTTTCTCCACATCCTTGCCAACACCTGCTGTCTCCTGAGTTTATGACCTTAGCCATTCTGACTGGTGTGAGGTGAAATCTTAGGGTTGTTTTGATTTGCATTTCCCTAATGATTAATGATGTTGAGCATTTCTTAAGGTGCTTCTCAGCCATCCAAAGTTCTTCATGTGAAAATTCTTTGTTTAGCTCTGTACCCCACTTTTTAATAGGGTTATTTGGTTCTCTGGGTTCTACCTTCTTGAGTTCTTTGCATATATTAGATATTAGCCCTCTGTCTGATTTAGAGTTGGTGAAGATCTTGTCCTTTTGACAGTGTCCTTTGCCTTACAGAAACTTTGTAGTTTTATGAGGTCCCATTTGTCAATTCTTGATCTTAGAGCATAAGCTATTGGTGTTCTGTTCAGGAACTTTCCCCCTGTGCCCATGTCCTCAAGGGTCTTCCCCAGTTTCTTTTTTATTAGTTTCAGTGTGTCAGGTTTTATGTTGAGGTCCTTGATCCACTTGGAGTTGAGCTTAGTACAAGGATATAAGAATGGATCGATTTGCATTCTTCTGCATGCTGACCTCCAGTTGAACCAGCACCATTTGTTGAAAAGGCTGTCTTTTTTCCACTGGATGCTTTCAGCTCCTTTCTTGAAGATCAAGTGACCATAGGTGTGTGGGTTCATTTCTGGGTCTTCAATCCTATTCCACTGATCCACTTGCCTGACATTGTACCAATACCATGCAGTTTTTAATCACTACTGCTCTGTAGTAATGTTTGAGGTCTGGGATACTGATTCCCCCAGAAGTTCTTTTACTGTTGAGAATAGTTTTTAGCTATTCTGGTTTTTTTTTTTTTAATTCCAGATGAATTTGAAAATTGCTCTTTCTAGCTCTATGAAGAACTGAGTTGATTTTGAGAACTGATTTTGATGGGGATTGCATTGGATCTGTAGATTGCTTTTGGCAAGATGGCCATTTTAACTATATTAATCCTGCCAACCCACGAGCACGGAAGATTTTTCCATTTTCTGAGGTCTTCTTCGATTTCCTTCTTCAGAGGTCTGAAGTTCTTGTCATATAGGTCTTTCACTTGTTTGGTTAGAGTCACCCCAAGATACTTTATGCTGTTTGTGGCTATTTTGAAGGGTGTCATTTCCCTAATTTCTTTATCAGTCTGTTTATCCTTTGAATATATGAAGGCTACTGATTTGCTTGAGTTGATTTTGTAACCAGCCACTTTCTGAAGTTGTTTATCAGCTGTAGGAGTTCTCTGGTAGAGTGTTTTGGGTCACTTAAGTATAGTATCATATCATCTGCAAATAGTGATAGTTTGACTTCTTCCTTTCTAATTTGTATCCCTTTGACCTCCTTCTGTTGTCTAATTGCTCTAGCTAGGACTTCAAGAACTATATTGAAAAGATATGGAGAGAGGGGGCAGCCTTGTCTAGTCCCTGATTTTAGTGGAATTGCTTCAAGTTTCTCTCAGTTTAGTTTGATGTTGGCTACTAGTTTTGCTGTATATTACTTGACAGGAATTCAAGGGTTGAGTTAATTTTATATCTAGCCACTTTGCTGAAGTTGTCTTTCAGCTTTAGGAGTTCTCTGGTGGAAGTCTTGGGGTCGCTTAAGTATACTATCATATCATCTCCAAATAGTGATATTTTAACTTCTTCCTTTCCAATTCATTTACCTTTGATGTCTTTTTGCTGTCTAGTTGCTCTGCCTAGGACCGTAAGTACTATATTGAATAGATAGGGAGAGAGTGGGCAGCCCTTTCTGGTCCGCGATTTTAGTGGGATTGTTCAAGTTTCTCTCCATTTAGCTTGATGTTAGCTACCGGTTTACAATATATTGCTTTCACTACATTTAGGTATGGGCCTTGAATTCCTGATCTCTCCAACACTTTTCTCATGAAGGAATGCTAAATTTTGTCAAAAGCTTTTTCAGCATCTAATGAAATGACCATGTGGTCTTTTTCTTTGAGTTTTTTTTT
This sequence comes from Apodemus sylvaticus, assembly GCF_947179515.1. Taxonomy (NCBI): domain Eukaryota; kingdom Metazoa; phylum Chordata; class Mammalia; order Rodentia; family Muridae; genus Apodemus; species Apodemus sylvaticus. The sequence continues at coordinate 198,617,395 of NC_067472.1, read as the reverse complement.
TTTTTTTTATGTAGTGTATTACATTGATGGATTTCTGTATATTGAACCATCCCTGCATCCCTGGGATGAGACCTACTTGATTGTTGTGAATTAATGTTTTGATGCATTCTTGGATTTGCTTGGCCAGAATTTTGTTGAGAAGTTTTACATCAATGTTCTTAAGAGAAATTTGTCTGAAATTCTCTGTGCTTGTTTGTCTTTGTTTGGTTTAGGTATAAGCATTATTGTGGCTTCATAGAATTAATCGGGTAGTGTTCCTTGAGTTTCTATTTTGGTTGTGACAGCATACCCACTCAAGCCAAACCAAATGCCAGTAAGGACAGAGTCGTGAGCACAAAGTCTCGATTATGCTGAGGAACTATTGGCTGCTGTAAGCTGCTGGCAGAAGGTTGGTTTACTTTAAGGGTGTAACACCTGGTAGGTCTACCATTGTCTTCTGGTTGTTCACTTATCCAAGGGAACATGGACAGCACAAATTTGGTAGGATTTTTTTAAGGACAGAAAGTTATTCAAGTAAGAAAAGTGAGGAGGATTTGGAAAGAACTGAATAATAATCGAATAATATTGTTTTCAAAGACCTTTTCAAAGATTTTTTTAAAAGTTGCTCAGTTTTTATACTGATTCCAATATCCTCCCTTTAATGTATCAAAGTAGAGATTAACCTTTATACATATATAGAAAGGAACAAACCCTGACCTTCAACCCCAGATTTCTGGTATAAAACTTCATGGAAAGAGAGTAGCTCCCCTACACATTCATCATACATGTGTTCAACCCTCCTTATGAGAACACACTCTCTGTTCCACCGGAGACTATCCTGTTTCCCGCCCATACAGTGTGCTTTGAACTTCTCCATGCTCAATTAATTACATGGTACCAGACAGTGAATTTTACTTTTGCCCACCATAGAGGGATTGGACATGGCTGTAAGACATGTTATTTCCCCTAGATTCTTACTTTGAAATTCCTTTTTATGATAACAAGCTATTTCTCTAAGTATTGTGTTAAATATTCCTTATAAATACATGGTGTAAGAAACATTACACACACACACAAACACACACATGAACGTGTACTTAAAACGTAAAGTAGAGGTGGCTCAATGGTTAAGAGCACTGAATGCTGTTCCAGAGGTCCTGAGTTCAAATCCCAGCAACCACATGGTGGCTTACAACCATCTGTAATGTGATCAGATGCCCTCTTCTGGCATGTCTGAAAACTGATACAGTGCACTTACATATAATAAATAAATAAATCTTCACTCTGCCCAATTCTTTCTGCTGGAGCAGACTCTTTCCTGGTCTGCTCCAGTGAAGAAATCATCTCTTGATCCATCCTAGAGAACCTGCTGCACTCAGAGCAGTTGAGGACCCACTGCACTCAGAGTAGTTGAGGATCAACTGCACTCAGAGCAGTGGGACAACATCTGGACTGCTTCACAGAAGACCCACAAGTCTGAAGGCCTCCCAGGAGATCTACTGCAGCCAAGACAACAGATCAGCAGCTTCTCTGCACCTGTGAAGAGCCCCCCAGTTGGAAGGCCTCAAACGTGGTCTCCTATAGCCAGGGCTGTAGGCCTCCTGGGAGACCTGAATCAACCCAGGGACAAAAGATGCAGAAGGCAGACTCCAGACCAACAAATACCAGGGATATACAGATGGCAAAAGGCAAGCACAAGACCATAAGCAGCAGAAGCCAATATGTGTGGGCATCATCAGAACTCAGTTCTCCCACCACAGTAAGTCCTGAATACAAGAACACAGCTGAAAATCAGGAAGCTGACCTAAGATTCTATCTCATACAAATAATAGAGTTCTTTAAGGAGGATATCAATAACTCACTGAAATACAGGAAAACAGGTAAACAGGTGAAGGAATTGAAAGCAATCCAAGACCTTAAAGTGGAAGGAGAAACAATAAAGAAAAACACAAATGGAGGCAAACCTGGAAATGGAAAACCTAGGAAAGAAGTCAGGAATTGCAGATGCAAGTATCACCAACAAAATACAAGAGTTATAAGAGAGAATCTTAGGTGTAAAAGATACTACAGAAGAGATTGACACAATTTGTCAAATAAAATTCAAAACATTAAAACGTGTAACCCAAAGCATCCAAGAAATTCAGGACACAATGAAAGACCATATCTAAGAATAATCAAAACAAAGGAGAATGAAGATTTTCAGCTCAAAAGTCTTGAAATTGTCTTCAATAAAATCCTAAAAGAAAACTTCCCCAACCTAAAGAAAGAGATGACCGTAAAGGTACAGGAAGCCTATAGAACAGAAAAGAAAGGGGACCAGAAAAGAAAATCCTCTTGTCACATAATAATCAAAACACTAGATGAACAGAACAAATAAAGAATATTAAAAGCTGCCAAGGGAAAAGAGCCAAGTAACATACAAAGGTAGACCTACCAGAATTACACCAGACTTCTCAACAGAGACTGTGAAAGCCAGAAGAAGCCTGCCCTGAGGTCATTCAGACTCTAAGATAACACAAATGCTAGGCCAGGCTACTATACCCACAAAACTCTCAATCAACATAGATGGAGAAACCAAAATATTCCAGTACAAAACCAAATTCAAACAGTATCTATCTACCAGTCCAGTCCTACATAGGATCCTAGAAGGAAAACTCCAACACAAGGAAGGAAACTGCACCAAACAAGGACAATATATTAACCATCACACAACAAAGTCAAAAGAAGAGAACCACAAGCACATAAAGCCACCTACAAAACAAACGTATCAGGAGCCAGCAGTCATCTCTCTTTAATATCTTTGAATATTAATTGACTCAACTCACCTATAAAACGATATAAGCTAACAGACTGGATTCACAAACAAGGTTCAGCATTTTGCTGCATACGCAAACACACCTCAATAAGAAAGACAGACACTATCTCGGAGTAAAAGGATGGAAACAGGTTTCTAAGCAAATGGTCCCAGGAAACAAGCAGGAGTTGCCATTCTACTATCCAATAAAATAGACTTTCCACCAAGAGTTATCAAGCATGATGAAGAAGGACACTTCATATTCATCAAGGGAAAATTCACCAAGAAAAAGTTTCAATTCTGAATATCCCAAATGCATGAGCACCCACATTCATAAAGGAAACTTTACTAAAGCTCAAAACACATATTGAGCCTACACTGTAATAGTGGGAGACTTCAATACCCCACTCTAGCCAATTGACAGATCATGGAAACATAAACTAAACAGACACAATGAAACTAAGAGAGGTTATGAACCAAATGGATTTAAGAGACATCTCCAGAACATTTCACTCTAAAACAAAAGAATACGTCTTCTCAGCACTTTCATGGTACCTTCTGTAAAAGCAACTATATATTTGTTCACAAAACAATCCTCACCCAATACAAAAAGATAAATCCTATCAGATCACCATGGGCTAAGGCTGGTCTTCAATATCAGCAAAAACTACAGAAAGCCCAGATACACATGGAAACTGAACGACTCATTACTCAATGATAACTTGGTCGGAAAGAGAAGAAATAAAGAAAGAAATTAAAGACTTCCTGGAATTTAATAAAAATATTATCACATCATGGCCAAACTTATGGGGTACAATGAAAGCAGTGCTAAGAGGAAACTTTATAGCACTTAGTGCCCAGCTAAAGAAACTGGAGAGATCTTACACTAACAACTTGACAGCACACCTGAGAGATCTAGAACAAAGAGAAGCAAACTCACCCAAGAGGAGTAGAAGGCAGGAAATAGTCAAACTCAGGGCTGAAATCAACCAAATAGAAACAAAGAAAACAATACAAAGAGTCAACAAAACCAGAAGCTGGTTCTTTGAAAGCATCAACAAGATAGATAAACCCCTAGCCAAACTAACCAAAGGGTGAAGAAGCAGTATCTAAATTAACAAAATCGGAAATGAAAAGGGAGACACAGCAACAGAAAACAGAGAAATGGAGGAAATTCAAAAAATCATCAGATCCTACCATAAAAGCCTATATTCAACAAAACTGGAAAATCTAGGTGAAATGATGGTCTTCTAGACAGATATCACATCTGAAAAAGTGGGGAGGAGGTATGGGATATGGAACAGTTGGCGAGTGGACAGTGGTGGTGGTGAATGAAATATGGAGTGTAAATTAATTAATTGATAAAAGAAAGCTTAAGCTTTACGCCTGATTTAGTCTTTGAAGTTGTTTGTAAATGACATCCTTTGAGCTATATTTCAGAAACCACAAAATCATATGTATATCATTTTAAAGATACTTAGGATCCCCCATTCTCTCTGTGAACATCCCAGTTTAAACTTAAAGCTTATAAAATAATTTGTCTCCATCTTTGCTTAATAAATTATATTATGCTTCAAAAATGTTAAAGTAACACTTTCCTCCTGGGGCAACCATTGAGAACATTTCTTATTGACTTTACTTTAGGTTTAATGCTTTTGAAGCATCCAATTCATAATGCAGGTATTTTTATTTTAAGTGGAAAGAATTATATTGTACAAAGTCTTTAAATTTTGACATTGTTTTTATTATATGTCTATGGCTCCTGTTTTGCATGCATACATGTCTATGCAACATGCGCATGCAATGCCTGCAGGGAACAGAGGAAGTGTTAGATTCCCCTAACTACAGTTAAAGATACCTATGAGTAATGTAACCATGTATGTGCTGGAATCTAACCTCAAAGAGCCAGTGCTTGTAATTACTGAGTCACCTCTCCAAGTCTGTATATTACAAATTCTTAAGGGATGTAAGATTTATATTGGAAAATACAATTTTGAAGTTGTAGAAACACATTTAAAAGTAATGTTATATTTATTTTTGGGAATTCAATATAATTTCTTCTGATCATCTTCATCTTCCTTCTCTGCTTTCTCCCATATTCTATTCTACCTCCCCTAAAACTCAACATTGTGAATTCCACCCCTTCCCTCTGTGTCTGTCTGTCTGTCTGTCTTCATCTATATATCTCACTCTCTCTCACAATCTAATTAAAATGTGAGTAAAAGCCAGGTATGGTGACTCACATCTTTAATCTCAGTACTCAGGAGATAGAGGCAGATAGATCTCTGTGTTAATAGAGAGATAGATCTCTCAACTTCATCATATCAAGTTCAAGAATAGCCAGTGGTAATAGAGAGAACTTTTCTCAAAAAACAAATAGCAAAGCAAAACAACAACAGTTGATCAAGTCCAGTATCTGTTAGCTTTGGTATGAGTCCTAACCTTGAGTGAGGTGGATATGCCAGTATCCCACCAAATAAACTGATTTTTCTTCTCCCAATAGCAAACAAATTACAATAACTCTTTAGCTAGGAATGGAATGTCCTGACCTCTTCCCACTCCTCTATGCTAGGATTTTATCTGGCTTGAGATTGTGCAGGCCTTTTGTAGACTGTCATGACCTCTGTGAGTTAATATATGCATCTGCCCTGCTGTGCTGGGAAATACTGCCTCCTTTAAGTCATTCCCCATCTCTGAATCTTAACCACCTGTCTTAGTTAAGATTTTATTGCTGTGAAGAGACACCATGACCAGTGCAACTCTTATAAAGGAAAACATATAATTGGGGCTGGCTTACAGCTTTGGAGGTTTAGTCCATTCTTGACATGGTAGGAAATGTAGTGGTGTGCAGGTAGATGTGGTGCTGGTGAAGGATGAAAGTTCTACATGTTGATCTGCAGGCAGCAGGAGAGACTGAATGTTACACTGTTTGCTACACTAACTGTAGCTTGAGCATAGGAGACATCAAAGTCAGACTCCACAGTGACAGCCTTCCTCCAACAAAGCCACACCCAAGAGTGCCACTCCCCATGGAACAAGAATTCAAACCCACAAATCTATGGAGACCATTCATATTCAAACCACCACAACATCTTTCCAACAAATCTTCCTTCTATATCCCTTAAAAGAAGAATGTGATAAAGACAACTAATTTAAGACTAAGTCTAACAAGTACCCAGACCTTAGTACAACTGACTCCATTGTGGAAGTACTATTCAGGCCATAAAATTTAGCATATAGACAACAACATCAGGAAAAATGAAAACAAAGGCCTAATCCTTCCAAGTTTATACTTCTGGGAAAATCTCTAAATGCAACAACTTGCTTTTGACTTTTGTAGTTCCACTTCTGGCTATTTGTTCTTGTTCACTGAAGTATATCATCCCAGGATATGGTGTTTTTGTGCATAAGAGTTCAGCCTGACAAAGGCTGGGGGCTACACTGAAATCCTGAACACTGGTATAGTTACTAGCCAGCTAATAAAGACTTTCTACTGGCTTTAACCTGTGTCTGAGTAGTTTCTGGTAAATTCCCCACAACACTCAAAGTCTCTTGGGTCTGCTCATTGACCAGCTGTGGGTCTCCATGTTAACTGCCATCTACTTTGAGGAGAATCTTCTCTGATGAGGGTTTGTGAATGTAGCAATAAGTAATTGAGGATCATTTTATTGTTGTGTCCTGTTGACAGTAGGAACACAGATCACATGATGCAAGACAGTGTGAGATGACCATGGTGTTGACAGTCATGGACTCTTAGCACTTTAAACTTTAACTTCCCAATACTCTCATGAGTTGCCTTGTTCATGGCGTCTTATCACAAGCAATGGCAAATTAACCAAGATAACAGTACATACCTGAGTCATAGAACATGAATAAGTGAAGTGGGTACTGACCTGGTATTTTCATTCCTTCTGGCTAGACTTCATGGTGCTGGAAGGTAATATAAATGCTACTAGAGGTGAAGAGTGACTGTCAAGCTTATCCACTTGGGAAACCAGTGAAATACAATAACAACCTACCTGGTGAGAGATGCGCCCTGATGCAGTACTGACATGGTAGCTATGGATTTATGCAACCATTTTACAGCCCAGATTTAAGGCCCAGTTCATGAGGTGCAAGTCATACCTGACACTATTAATCAGACTGACAACCTGTGACTAGGTAGGGTATAATAACTAAGAGAAAGCCTATTATTACAAACTTACTAAATGAGCATAGCATTGAATGATTACTAATGGCTTATTGCTTTTCCTGTATATCAGTGTATCTTTCAATCCTCATCAAGGAAGCTTTTTCTTTCAGTAGATAGCAACACACACAGAGACCCACAAATAACATGTGGGAGATAAGAGCATTCATTGTAGGCATAAATTTTTCTCAACTTATTTTAATAAGTGCTCAGCCTCCCCTCTAGCCCATTAGCAACCACAGGTAGTGGAAAAGAAAAGGTATTAGGACACTGGAGAAGCAGCCCTGTTTAGAAAGAGTTCTTTGTGGGCAAGTTCAATCTTTGTTTTCATAATATCAGCAGTTTGGTCCAGTAGCAAACAGTAAATATGAACCAAGAGCTGCAGTCCAATCACCACACACAAACCAGAAACTGCAGTTCAGTTCAGAAGATGCAAGGTTCACCAACCAGCCTGAGGTGTTCTCTCTATGGCATCACTACAAGGGGATCTCAGCATCACAATGTAAGGCGAACCAATACATGTGTATCATTAGTAAAGAATAGTGAGGCGGAGCAAAGCGAACCAGTGATCGAGCTCCCGTTGTCTGTGGGGTCATATTTGTATTCCTTATGAATATCATGTGTCCTTTTACAAGATTACTATAGCAAAAATCCTTTCATCTGTGTCTGCTTCAGAAAACCCTTCTTTCACATGTGTGCTTTAGCAAAACATCCTTGCACCTGTGTTATCCAGCAAAAAGTCAAGTGACATAACTGGCTTTCCAAAGAAACCAGAAGTTTCCACTTCACTTCATGTACTGATGTGTATACTAAAGGCTGACTTTAATAAATGTCTGGCTGTAAATGAAATGTGCAGCAAACCCTTTATGTCTGACTTGACTGAAATATTTCAGCAAAGCCTTTGCCATGTTTGGGTTAATCAGTAGAGCCTGAGAAATTGTTATGAGACTGAAACTTGAAGAAATGTTGTCTTTCTAGAAAGTCGTATGTGGTCCTACATGAGAATTTGTAGCTGCACTAATCTTGTTCCTGAGACACTCCTGGCAGACCTGGAGTTCCTACTTTTGATTATGGATGGCCATGGTCAAAAGGGACTGAGATTTGTAGTGTTGTCTGCTCTTATGAGCAACAAAGGGCAAGATAACTTTGGTAGCTGGAACCTTTTGCAGCCCCAATTAACCTTGTATGATGTTTGGATAAAGTAACTGGAGTGAGTTAGCTGGGTATCAGTCTTCCCTGGGAGGTGGTACCCCTCTGCTTCTTCAGATAAATGATGGCTTAGCATCTTGGTGAGCTTCTCTCTCTACTATGGCACCTACAACCAACATCCATCAATAGTTTCAAATTGCTCATTCCGAAATAGGAAATCCATATCACACCCCTTCCCTCAAGACTCGAGGATTACTTAGGAAGTGGGACTAGAAAGACTCTTAAGAGCCAAAGGTGATGGATATTTCCAAAGAAGCTAAGTTTGGGGCACAACAGAACCCATGCACATGTTAATTTACAGCATTACAAGATGAGAGCAGGTTCAAGTCAGACAAAAATCCCAGTGTAGAAAAAGAGAGTAAGCACATAGACCCACCAATAACTAGAAATGTATTGGAATTTGATAGCCGATTGGGAAAATGGAATAGTGTTTGTTAATCTGTGACCTCTGTTATACTGACCACACTATAGGACTGGTGTGCTGTCAAGCTGCTAGTGTATGCTCTCACCAGTTTCTTTTTGGAGGCACTTACATCTGTGAGTTTTGCTCTTAGCACTACTTTCATTGTGTCCTAAAAGCCCAGAATACCCAAGACCACATGAAGCTCAAGAAGAAGAAAAACCAATGAGTGGATGCTTTGGTCCTTATTAGAAGGGGGAACAAAATACTCACAGGAAGAAATACAGAGACAAAGTGTGGAGCTTGAGGAACTTGAGGTTCCTATCATACAGATTTTTCACTTGTTTGGTTAGAGTCACACCAAGATACTTTATTTTGTTTGTGGCTATTGTGAAGGGGGTCATTTCCCTAACTTCTTTCTCACCCTGCTTATCCTGTGAGTATAGGAAGGCTACTGATTTGCTTGAGTTGATTTTATAACCAGCCACTTTGCTGAAGTTGTTTATCAGAGGTAGGAGTTCTCTGGTAGAATATGTGGGGTCACTTAATTATACAATTATATCATCTGCAAATAATGATACTTTGACTTCTTCCTTTCCAACTTGAATCCATTTTACCCTCTTTTCTTGTCTAATACTTCTGGCTAGTACTTTGAGTACTGTATTGAACAGGTAGGGAGAGAGTGGACAGCCTTGTCTTGTCCCTGATTTCAGTGGGATTGCTTCAAGTTATTCTCCATTTAGTTTGATGTTGGCTACTGGCTTGCCGTATATTGCTTTTATTATGTTTATGTATCGGCCTTAAATTCCTGTTCTTTCCAAGACCTTTAACAAGAAAGGATGCTGAATTTTGTCAAATATTTTTTCCAGCATCTAATGAAATGACCATGTGATTTTTTTCATTGAGTCTGTTTATGTAGTAGATTACATTGATGGATTTCCGTATATTGAACCATCCCTGAATTCCTGGGATGAAGCCTACTTGATCATGGAGTATGATTTTTTTGATGTGGTCTTAGATTAAGTTTTCAAGAATTTTATTGAGTATATTTGCATTGATATTCATAAGGGAAATTGTTCTAAAGTTTTCTTTCTTTGTTGGATCTTTGTGTGGTTTTGGTATCAGAGAAATTGTGGCTTCATAGAATGAGTTGGGTAGTGTTCCTTCTGTTTCTATTTTGTGGAATAGTTTGAAGAGTATTTGTGTTAGGTCTTCTTTCAAGGTCTGATAGAATTCTGCACTAAAACCATCTGGTCCTTGTGTTTTTTGGTTGGGAGACTGTCAATGACCATTTCTCTTTCTTTAGGGGTTATGGGCCCTTGTAGATGGTCTATCTGATCCTGATTAAACTTTGGTATTTGGTATCTGTCTAGAAAATTGTCCATTTCATCCAGATTGTCCACTTCTGTTGAGTATAGGCTTTTGTAGGAACTGATAATTTTTTGAAATTCCTCAGTTTCTGTTGTTATTTCTCCATTTTCATTTCTGATTTTGTTAATTTGGATTTTGTCTCTGTTCCCTCTGGTTAGTCTGGCTAAAGGTTTATCTATCTTGTTGATTTTCTCAATGAACCAGCTCCTGGTTTTGTTGATTCTTTGTATAGTTCTTTTTGTTTCATCTTGGTTGATTTCAGCCATGGGTTTGATGATTTCCTGCCTTCTACTCCTCTTGGGTGTATTAGCTTCTTTTGTTTTAAAGCTTTCATGTGTGCTGTCAATCTGATAGTGTATGCTCTCTCCAGCTTCTTTTTGGAGGCATTCAGTGCTGTGAGTTTTCCACTTAGCACTGCTTTCATTGTGTCCCATAAATCTGGGTATGTTGTGTCTTCATTTTCTAAAAGGTTTCAATTTGTTTTCTTACTTATTCCCTGACCAAGGTATCATTGAGTAGAACATTGTTCAGTTTCCATGTGTATGTGGGCTTTCTATTGTTTTTGCTGCTATTGAAGACCACCCTTACTCCATAGTTATCTGATAGGAGGAATGGAATTAGATTGTTCTTCTTATATCTGTTGGGGTCTCTGTTGTGACTAATTATATAGTCAATTTATAAGAAGGTACCATCAGGTGCTAAGAAGAAGGCATATTCTTTTGCTTTGGGATGAAATGTTCTATAGTTATTTCGTAAATCCATTTGGTCCAAAACTTTAATTAGTTTCACTTTGTCTCTGTTTACTTTGTGTTTTCCTGATCTGTCCATTGAGGGGAGTTGGTTGTTGAAGTCACACACAATTATTGTGTGGGTTATGATGTGTGCTTTAAGCTTTAGTAAAGTTTCCTTTATGAGTGAGGGTGCCCTTGTACTTGGAGCATAGATGTTCAGAATTGAGAGTTCTTTCTGGTAGATTTTTCCTTTGATGAGTATAAAGTGTCCTTCTGTGTCTTTTTTTGATGACTTTTGGTTGAAAGTCTATTTTATTGGATATTAGAATGGCTACTCCTGCTTGTTTCCTGGGACCATTTGCTCAGAAATCTGCTTTCCAACCTTTTACTCTGAAGTAGTGTTTGTCTTTGACACTGAGATGTGTTTTCTGTAGGCAGAAAAATGTTGCATCTTTTTTTACAAATCTAGTCTATGTCTTTTTATTGGGGAATTGAGAACATTGATGTTAAGAGATATGACGGAATAGTGATTGTTGTTTCCTGTTATTTTTTGTCATAATTTTTGTTTGTGTGTTTATCTTCTTTTGGGTTTGTTGAAATAAGATTAATTTCTTGCTTTTTCTAGTGTGTAGTTTTCCTCCTTTTGTTGGTTTTATTCCATTCATTATCATTTGAAGGACTGGATTTGTGGAAAGATACTGTGTAAATTTGTTTTTGTTATGAAATACCTAGGTTTCTCCATCTACGGCAACTGAGAGATTTGCTAGATATAGAACAGTTTGGTTTGGCATTTGTGTTCCCTTAGGGTCTGTATGACATCTGCCCAGGCTCTTCTGGTTTTCATAGTGAGAAGTCCAGTGTAATTGTGATAGGTCTGCCCTTATTTGTTACTTGACCTTTTTCCCTTACTGCTTTTAATATTCTTTGTTTGTTTAGAACTTTGGTGTTTTAATTATTATGTGATGGGAGGAATTTCTTTTCTGGTCAAATCTATTTGGAGTTCTGTAAGCTTCTTGTATGTTCAAGGGCATCTCTTTCTTTAGGTTAGGGAAGTTTTCTTCTATAATTTTATTGAAGACATTTACTGGCCCTTTAAGTTGGAAATCTTCAGTCTCTTCTATACCTATAAACCTTAGGTTTGTTCTTCTCATTGTGTTCTGGATTTCCTGGATGTTTTGGGTCAGGAGCTTTTTGTATTTTTCATTTTCTTTGACTGTTGTATCAATGTTTTCTATGGTATCGTCTGCATTCAAGATTCTTTCTTATATCTCTTGTATTCTGTTGTTGATGCTTGGATCCATGACTACTGACTTATTTCCTAGGTTTTCTATGTCCCAAGTTGTTTCCCTTTGTGATTTCATTATTGTTTCTACCTCCATCTTTATATTCTGGATGTCTTTGTTCAATTACTTCACTTGTTTTGCTGTGTTTTCCCTTAGTTCTTCAAGGACTTCTTCCTATTTACTTGTTTTCTCCTGTATTTCTTTGAGGGAGTTATATATGTCCTTCTTGAAGCCCTGCTGCCATTCTGTGTGCAGTATAGCTGTGGATGAATTTAAGAAGCCTTCCCAGCATATCTGTCTGTGGGACGGAGTCACCTCCAGTGAGGATGCCAAGACACCATAACCTGAGACAGAGAGGGAGGTACAAAGAACCTGTCAATGTTCCCATTTGCCAGCCTACTTGTGCAGACCATGGTCTTCTCAGATATTTTGTCTCATGTCTCCTAATACATTTCCTTTCTTATTTTCTCTACACTTCACACACATTTACTATTTTCTATTCTTTATCTTAGCATGTGTTCTAGCAAGTGTTCTACATGTATTGGTGTAGGACCCCATCTTCTCATCTTTTCACAAGTATTTTCATTGACAACCTGTCCTCTACATTTGATTGCAGATATTTTTTGCCCTGGCCAAGGCAGTGCACAGTCTCACTTGTATTCTTTACAAGGTACTGATGACATTAAAGCTCCTTTCTCCAGTCATCCCTATCAAAGTATGTTCTCTTTCCAGTGTGGTCAGAAATGTTACAACTAAGTTCTGAGCTGCCACCTTAGCTTTGCAGACTGCCTAGGTCTATGCTTGTCTTGACAGGCACTGATGTCACCATCAAATGGAAGAGTCTTGTGCTGGACACAGCAGCTCTGTTTGAAAGGTCAGTTACTTTCACAGCTACGAATCTGTCATTTCAAGCTCTCCTGGCTTTTGAGGTTGATGACTTGTCATCTGATGTCATTCTCACAGAGCTATCTTGGAGGAAGGGTTGGCAATCTATAGTTATAACATGTAAGACTTATTCTGAGGTTCACGGTGTTTTTGTGATTAGATATTTTCTTTATTTACATTTCAAGTGTTATCCCTTTTCCTTGTTTCCCCCCTGAAAACCCCCTATGCCATCCCCCCTTGCCCTGGTCACCAACCCACTGACTCCTGCTTCCCCGTACTGGCATTCTCCTACACTGGGGCATCGAGCCTTCACAAGACCAAGGGCCTCTCCTACCATTGATGCCTGACGAGACCATCCTCTGCAAATACGTGGCTGAAGCCATGTGTACTCTTTGGTTGGTGGTTTAGTCCCTGGGAGTTCTGGGGTTACTGGTTGGATCATATTGCTGTTCCTCCTATGGGGATACAAACCCCTTCAGCTCCTTGGGTCCTTTCTCTAGCTCCTCCATTGGAGAATATCTTGATTATGACGTGTTTTTGCATGGTTCCTCCCTGATCATGTCTATTCACAGTGTATTTGTGAATAGCATTGACTCTAGTTCTGTTGGTTGACTTGTCAGTGCCTGTAGACTTTCTCACATTGCTCTTGGTTTGATTGGGTGTCCCAAATATCTGGACAAACTCATCCCTTTCTTTACATATTCCTCAAAGTATGGTAGTCTTTATGTCATCTCCCAGTCTAGAAATTCCTTCTCAGCTTCATCTCATCTGCTTCAGTTTTCAACCATGCTTCTGACTTGATTGAGTGGATCTGTCACCTGCATAATTTCTGTTTGCTCCCAGAGCTCCAACTTCCTTGCCAACTCTCTCACAAAGGAGAAAGTTGGCAAGGAAAGTTATCCACTCGATTGCTGGGCCTTTCATCCACTCTGCCAGTTTTCTCATCTGGGGCCTGAAATGGTCTGCTTACTTCTTTCATTAATTTGGGTCCTGCACAAGGCTGTGTATCCTCTGAACACTAAGACTCTAAAATGTTTTTCATAAATTTCACACACACACATACACACACACACACACACACACACCCTTTCCTTGATTCTATTTCTATTTGTTCTAGTGTTCTATTTGGAGGTGTGATGACAGTGAATATTTTCTCATACATGTGCGCAGGCGTGTGTGTGTGTGTGTGTGTGTGTGTGTGTGCATGCATTTTTGAATGTGCATGTGTTTGTGTGTTTACACATTGTTGGGTGGATGTTTCTGTCTGGTTTTTAACTCATTTTCTTCATTAATTTCACCTCTTTTATTGTTTCTGTCCGGTTGTTGTCCTCAGCTGAATTTGTTTTCTATGCATTGTGTGGGGTGGGGAGGGAGAGCAAGAACAGCAGATGCAGTGATTGACAGCCCACCCAACTTAACCTGAAGTAGAATAATTGTGCTTCACCTGTGGCCCCAGTCAGGTCCAGGTCCAGTGGAAGTAGAGAGCTTTTGTCTAGGCAAGCTTTTGTCCAGACTGCACCCAGTTTAAGGCAAAGGTCTCATGTTCCTTTGACTCTGCATTCCTAGTCAGTGAATGGTAGGGAAGGTTACTTTGTTCAGGGGATTTACAGAGACTCAGCCTCATGCTCTGGTGTCCTGTTTCTGCTTTGTCTCCACAGTCAGGGCTGCCTTGACACCTGCAGACCCAAGGCACATCCCTGAAGCTGGGCCAGTTTACCTGACTATGGATTGTATGTATTGGCTTGTGTTCACATCTGTGCACAGAGGAGGCCAAGGGCATTTTCAGCTTTCTAAATTTTTAATGAAAGTGTTCTGGGTGAATTAGATTCCTCCCCATTCATAGCGGAATGACAGTGGCCCTGGGTCTCATGGACGTGACATGATTTGTACAAGGAACCTATCCTGTCTGTCTTGTGGCTAGGAGGTTCAATGTATTTGGGTCCATCCTGATTCCTGTTTGGATCCACCGCCATATCTAGGGTCTTGATCTGACAAGATAGCCTTGGAATAAGGATCTTCTTAAGGGTATAGATTTCACCCTGCCTATGGTGATCATGGAACTGAGCCTGGGTGGTTAAGGTTGCACTGGAATGCTGGCTGGCTTGATTGACTCTAGCACACATCTCAGCTGGACTGGAACAGAGGCACTGAGCTGCTCTGTGGGCCCCAGCCAAAACCTAGGTCCACAGTGCTGCTTCTGATGTGCAAAGATGTATCATTCTGTGACTACATCTCTTTGCTTTTATCTCTCAGGATACTTCAGGATCTATTCAAATTTTCATGTCTGTATCTCCCCAACATGTATCAGTTTTATTTATAAATAAGGCAGCTATGAACATGGTGGATCATGTGTCCTTGTAACATGTAGGAGCACCTTCTGGGTATATGTCCAGGAGTGGTATAGATCAGTCCTCAGGTAGTACTATGTCTAATTTTCTGAGGAATCACCAAACTGATTTCTAGAGTTGTTTTTCCAGCTTGCAATCCCACCAACAATGAAGAAGTGTTCCTCTTTCTCCACATCCTCTCCAGCATCTGCTGTCTCCTGAGTTTTTTCATCTTAGCCATTCTGACCAGTGTAAGGTGGAATCTCACTGTTGTTTTTGATTTGCATTTCCCTGATAACTAAGGATGCTGAACATTTCTTTAGGTGCTTTAGAGCCATTTGAGTTTCCTCAGTTGAGAATTCCATGTTTAGCTCTGTACCCCATTTTTAATAGGGTTATTTGACTCTCTGGACACTAACTTCTTGAGTTCTTTGTATACATTGCATATTAGCCCTCTATCAGATGTAGGATTGGTAAAGGTCTTTTTCCAATTTGTTGGTTGTCGTTTTGTCCTATTGACTATGTCCTTTGCCATACAGAAGCTTTATAGTTTTATGAGGTTCCATTTGCCGATTCTTGTTCTTCGAACATAAGCCATTGGTGTTCTGTTCAGGAACTTTTCCCTGTGCTCATGTGTTCAAGATCCGTTCCCACTTTCTCCTCTATAATCTTCAGTGTGTCTGGTTTTATGTGGAGGTCATTGATCCACTTGAGCTTGAACTTTGTGCAAGGAGATAGGAATGAGTCAATTTGCATTTTTCTGCATGCAGACCTCCAGTTGATCCAGTACCATTTGTTAAAAATGCTGTCTTTTTTCCACTGGATGTTTTTAGCTCCTTTGTCAAATATCAAGTGACACTACATGTGTAGGTTCTTTTCTGAGTCTTCTATTCTATTCCATAGATTTTCCTGCCTATCTGCATGCCAATACTAAACAGTTTTTATCACTATTGTTCTGTAGTAGAGCTTGAGGTGAGGGATGGTGATTCCTGAAGATCTTTTGTTGTAGAGAATAGTTTTTGCTATCCTGGATTTTTTGTTATTCCAGATGAATATGAGAATTGCTCTTTCTAAATCTATGAAGAATTGATTTGGGATTTTGATGTGGATTGCATTGAATCTGTGGATTGCTTTCGGCAAGATGGCCATTTTTACTATATTGATCCTGCCAATCCATGAACATGGGAGATCTTTCCATCTTCTGAGATTTTCTTCGATTTCTTTCTTCAGAGGCTCAAAGTTCTTCTCATATAGACACTTCACTTACTTCGTCAGGTTCACACCTAGGTGTGAAATATTATTTGGGACTACTGTGAAGGGTGTCATTTCCCTAATTTCTTACTCATCTTGTTTATCCTTTGAGTAGAGGAAGGCTACTGATTTGATTGAGTTAATTTTATATCCAGCCACTTTGCTGAAGTTGTTTATCAGCTTTAGGAGTTCTCTGGTGGAAGTCTTGGGGTCACATAAGTATTCTATCATATCATCTGCAAATAGTGATATTTTGACTTCTTCCTTTCCAATTTGTATACCTTTGACCTCCTTTTGCTGCCTGATTGCTCTGGCTAGGACTTCAAGTACTATATTGAATAGATAGGGAGAGAATGGGCAGCCTTGCCTGGTCCCTGATTTAGTGGGGACTACTTCAAGTTTCTCTCTGTATGATGTGATCTTAGCTACTGGTTTGCAGTATATTGCTTTCACTATGTTTATGCCTTGTATTCCCAATCTCTCCAAGACTTTTATCATGAAGGGATGCTGGATTTTGTCAAAAGACTTTTCAGCATCTAATGCAATGACCATGTGGTTTTTTTTCCTTTAGTTTGTTTATATAGTGGATTATATTGATGGATTTCTGTATATTGGACCATCCCTGCATCTCTAGTATGAAGCCTACTTGGTCATGGTGAATTATAGTTTTGATGCATTCTTGGATTCGGTTGGCCAGGATTTTGTTCAGTATTTTTGCATCAATGTTCATGTAGTGTTCCTTGAGTTTCTATGTTGTGGAAACAATTGAAGGGTATTGGTATTAACTCTTCTTTGAAAATCTGATAGAATTCCCTGATAAACCCATCTGGTCCTGCCCCCCCCTTTTTTTGATGGGAGACTATAAATGACTGCTTCTATTTCCTCAGGACGTATGGGACTATTTAGATGGTTTATCTGATCCTGTTTTAATGTTGGCACCTGATATGTATCTAGAAAGTTGTTCATTTCATCCAGGTTTTCAAACCTTGTTGAGTATAAACTCATGTAGTAGAATCTGATGATTTTTTGAATTTCCACAGTTTCTGTTGTTATGTCTCCCTTTTCATTTCTGATTTTATTAATTTGGATACCATCTCTGTGACATCTGGTTAGTCTGACTAAAGGTTTATCTATCTTGTTGATTTTTTTCAAAGAACTAGCTCCTTGTTTTTTTGATTTTCTGCATAGCTCTTTTTGTTTCTGTTTGGTTGATTTTGGCCCTAAGTTTGATTATGTCCTGCTGTCTATTCCTCTTGGGGGTATTTGCTTCCTTTTGTTCTAGAGCTTTCAAGTGCACTGTCAAGCTGTTAGTGTAAGCTCTCTCCATTCTCTTTTTGAAGGCACACAGAGCTATGAGTTTTCCTCTTAGTACTGCTTTCATTGTGTCCCATAAATTTTGGTATGATGTGTCTTCATTTTCATTAAATTCTAAAAAAATCTTTAATTTATTTCTTTATTTCTTTTTTGACCAAGCTATTATTGAGAAAAGCAAAGTTCATGTTTATGCGTGTTTTCCATTGCTTTTGTTTGAGCTTAAGACCAGCCTTAGGCTGTGGTGATCTGATAAGGTACATGGAATAATTTCAATATTTCTGTATCTGTTGAGGCTCATTTTGTAACCAATTATATGGTTAATTTTGGAGAAGGTACAATGAGGTATTGAGAAGAAGGTATATTCTTTTGCTTTAGGGTGGGATGTTCTATAAATATCTGTTAGATCCATTTGTTTCATAACTTCAGTTAGTTTCACTGTGTCTCTGTTTAGTTTCTGATTCCATGATTTGTGCATTTTTGAAAGTGGGGTGTTGAAGTCTCCCACTATTATTGTGTGGGGTGCAATGTGTGCTTTGAACTTTATTAAAGTTTCTTTTATGAATGTGGGTGCCCTTGCATTTGGATTGAGTGTTCATCTTGGTAGACTTTTCCTTTGACCAATATGAAATGTCCCTCCTTATCTTTTTTGACAACTTTTGGTTGAAAGTCAATTTTATCTGATATAAGAATGGCCACTCCAGCTTTTTTCTTAGGACCATTTGCTTGGAAAATTGTTTTCCAATCTTTGACTCTTAAAAAGTGACTGTCTTTGTCACTGAGATGGGTTTCTTGAATGCAGGAAAACATTGGGTCCTGTTTACATATTCAGTCTATTAGTCTATGTCTTTTTATAGGGGCATTGAGACCATTGATATTAAGAGATATTAAGGAAAAGTGATTGTTGCTTACTGTTATCTTCTTAGTTAAAGGCAAAATTCTGGTTGTGTATCTGTTTTTTATTGATTTTTCTACAGTGTGGTTTCCTGCCTTGTGTTATTTTCCACCCATTATCCTTTGCAGAGCTAGATTTGTGGAAAGATATTGTATAAATTTGTGTAGAGTAGGGCCACTGATTCATTTGAGTTAATTTTATATCCAGCCCCTTTGCTAAAGTTGTTTATCATCTTTAGGAGTTCTCTGGTGGAATTTTTGGGATCAGTTAAGCATAATATCATCTCATCGGCAAATAGTGATATTTTGACTTTTTCCTTTCCAATTTGTATCTCTTCAACCTCTTTTCATTGTCTAATTGCTCTAGCTAGGCCTTCACATACTATATTTAATAGGTAGGGAGAGAGTGGTTAGCCTTGTCTAGTCCCTTATTTTAGTGTGGTTGCTTTCAAGTTTCTCTCCATTTAGTTTGATGTTGGCTACTGGTTTGTTGTATATTGCCTTTACTACATTTAGGTATGGGCCTTGAATTTCTGATCTTTCCAAAACTTTTGTCATGAAGGCGTGTTGGATTTTGTCAAATTTTCTCTCAGTGTCTACCGAAATGGTCATGTGGTCATGAGTTTGATTATAGAGTGGATTGCCTTGATGGATTTCCTTATATTGAACCATCACTGCATCCCTGGGTATGGGACCTTGTAATGTAGTCTGTAGCCTGGTTGAGCAAGACTTACTCTGGAGACCCAGCAGAACATTCTACAAGGGAAAGAACCCATGAGCCATGCTCCTAGACTGCTGATTCAACTCCATAATCCTGTGGCTATCAGTCATGTATGGGCACGCCCCAGGCCCCAAGCATTCTAGCTGGACTCCACCCCTACAGTCACCTGGCTACATCCAGGCTTTCCCCACCCCATGGTTACCTGGTAACCTAGCCTCCTATAAAAGAAGGCTTCTTGCCCCTCCTCACTCTCTCAGCTCTGTTGCCTCTCTCTGCCCTTCCTTGTGTCTCTCTTGTCTTTCCCCTTGTCTCCCTGTTTCCCCTCTTTCCACAAGGTCATGACCAGCTCTCATCCCTCTATCATCTCTTTTTCTCTTTACTTCTCTATCTCTTTCTACTTTTCTATAATAAAGCATTGAAACTATGAGCTGTCTCTTATCAAAACCCACTGTGTAAGAACATGGAGCAGGCCTCAGCATTTCCAGCACCAGGGAAGGACCCAGCCTTTTCTCAGCCAAGCCTTCTCAACAAGTAACTGGGAGGTCCATGCCAGAATGGCACCGCCTTCTGAGCAAGAACCCCCCCCCCTTCCCACTAGCCAGACAGTCTCTCCCTCCACAGGTATTCGGGCACCCACCGTCCTTACCTTGGTGCAGTGCACAGGCGTAGCCAGTGTTCCCCTGTGCAGGCCTTGCCCACCAGTGTTTCTCCTATGTGGGCTTTGCCCACCAGTGTTTCTCCTATGTGGGCCCCGCTACTGCCCCTGCTTTTTTTCTCTCCCACACCTGGCATAAAACCTATTTTATCATGATGAGCAATCTTTTTTGAAGAGCTGTTGGATTCAGTTTGTGAAAATTTTATTGAGTATTTTTGCATAGATATTCATAAGGGAAATTGGTCTAAAGTTCTCTTTGTTGTGTCTTTGTGTGGTTTAGGTATCAGAGTAATTGTGGCTTCATAAAACAAATTGAGTAGTGCACCTTCTGTTTCTATTTTGTGGAATAGTTTGAAGATTATTGGTCTTCGGTCTTCTTTGAAGGTCTGAGAGAACTGCACTAAACCCATCTGGTCCTGGGCTTTTTTTGGTTGGGAGATTATTAATGGCTGCTTCTATTTCTTTAGGGGTTATGGGATTTGTGGAAAGATTTTGTTTTTGTCATAAAACATCTTGGTTTCTCCATCTATGGCAACTGGTTTTTTGCTGGGTATAGTAAGTAGCCTTCTTGTATGTTTATGGGGATCTCTTTCTTTAGGTTAGGAACATTTTCTTCTATAATTTTGTTGAAGATATTTACTGGCCCTTCAAATCTGGAATCTTCACTCTTCTATACCTATAATCCTTAAGTTTGATCTTCTCATTATGTACTGGATTTCTTGGATGTTTTGGGTAAGGAGTTTTTTTGCATTTTACATCTTCTTTGACTATTGTGTCAATGTCTTCTATGATATCTTCTAAGACTGAGACTCTCTTCTATCTCTTGCTTTCTATTGGTGGTGCTTACATTTGTGACTATCTCTTTCCAAGGTTTTCCATCCTCAGGGTTGTCTTCCTTTGTGTTTTCTTTAATGCGTCTATTTCCATTTTTAGATCCTGGATTCTTTTTCCAACTTCTTCACCTGTTTGGTTGTGTTTTACTGTAATTCTTTAAGAGATTTATTTGCTTCCTTTTTAAGGGCTTCTACTTGTTTACCTGTGTTCTCCTGTACATCTTTAAATGAGTTATTTATGTCCTTCTTAAATTCCTCTATCATATTCATGAGATCTTGCTTTTCAGGTATCCAAGGCTTGGTGTGGTAGGAGAACTGGGTTCTGTTGTAGTCAAGTTGGTTTCTGTTGCTTATGTTCTTATGCTTGCCTCTTGCCATTTGGTTATCTCTAGTGCCTACTACCTTTGCGGTCTCTGACTGGAGCATATCCCTGCTGTGATTCTGGTTGTGTCAGAATTCCTTGGAGTCCAGCTGACTCCATGATCCTGTCACTCTGTGATCTTGAGATCCTGAGATTCTGAGATCTTGAGTGTGTCAGAATTCCTGGGAGTCAAGCTGCCTCTGGGATACTGAAATCCTGGTTTGACTGAGTTCCTGAGATCCTGTTGTGTAGGAGCTCTTGGAAGGTAAGCTTTCTCTGGGTGTTGCAGGAGTGGGTGGGGAGCCAGAGTCCTGGGTCTGCTCCAGGCAAAGATGCAAGCCGAAAGCAACCCATGCCCCTGGCTGGGTGGCAGTTCGCACTTCCCTGGTTTCTTTGGGGGGTCCTAGTTACTCCAGGTGATGGGGCAGATGTAGACTCAACTGTAGTCTTGGGTGTGTCAGAGCTTCTGAGAGTTGAGCTTCCTCTGTGATCCTGTAATTTTGGGTGTGTCAGAGCTCCTGGGAGTTGAGCCTCCTCTGTGATCCTGTAATTTTGGGTGTGTCAGAGCACCTGGGAGTTGAGCTTCCTCTGGGATCCTGTAATTTTGGGTGTGTCAGAGCACCTGGGTGTTGAGCTTCATCTGGGAATTGTAGGAGTAGGTATAGAGCCAGCACCCCAGGTCTGTTCCAGACACAGGTTCAAACCAGCCCCTTGATTCATTTTCATTCAGGAGAAAGTTGCTTAGTTTTCAAGAGTTCCTTAACTTTCTGTTATTTCTATTACTGAAATCTAAATAGAATTGATGATGGACTGATAAGATGCAGGAAATTTCAATATTCTTGTATCTGTTAAGACTTGTTTTTTGTCTGAATATGTGTCACTTTGAAGAAATGAGGTAAAGAAAAGAAGGCATATTCTTTGTGGTTGTTTGTTGTTCTTTTTGTTTTTTTGCCAAATGTTCTGTAAATACCTGTTGTGTCCTTTTGGTTTATAATGACTGTTAACTTCACTATTTTTCTGTTAATTTGTCTGTGAATGATTTGTCCATTAGTGCAGATTTCTCCCACTATGATTGGGTAAGGGTCAATAGGTTTTTATTTCTCCCACTGTGATTGGGTAGGGGTCAATAGGTCATTTAAGGCATCAGAGTGCTTCTTTTACAAATTTGGGGGGATTTATGTCTGTGCATAGATGTTAAGAATTGTAATGCCCTCCTGATCAATTCTGTCTTTGATGAGTATGTAGTGTCCTCTCCTGTCAGAAAATCAGTCCAAGATGGATTGTGACCAGTTTCTTCAAAAACATGGAATGGTTCTTGGAATATGGCTTCATGCTACTCCCTTGCATAGGGGACAGGAATCACTTCAGTTAATGCTATTCATATGCACCAATGAAAAATATTTTTCCCAAATATGGTTTGATCTTGTCACTCATAACCACACTCATGTGAATTTTCTTATCTCTCAGAGTATAAATTTTCTATTGCACTCAATAAAATTGGCTATTTCATGAAATTTTAGTGTGCTTCATTTATCAGTCCCATTCTCTGAAGTCCCTAAGGCTCTAGAGTAGCAAAAGCAAGCAGAGATATCAAAAATCAGGGTCCTGAAGTTTCTTATAAAATAAGAGTAGGGACCTTCACAGAAGTATGTGAGTGAGAATAATGGAGCAGAAAACAGGGAAGGCTTTGATCGTCGTTTTTAAAGAAAGGAGGGGCACTAATATTAAACACACACCTATTAGATTGCTTGCAAGTTGTTTCTTGTTAAATCCTTGGTTTCCAGAAGAAGAAAAGTTAGATGAAGCTTGTGATAGAGTCAATAAAAATATTGAAAAGACAACAATAACAAGCAGAAATATCCCTGCTTTAGGTCCCTTGGGTATTAATTTGGACAACTATATCAAGAGTGATGACAACCCCAGAACATATAATGGAATTTTCTTTAGATAAATATCCTCTATAGCCTGAAACTGATCTTGAAATATTGCTTTTCAAGTACTGAGGAACTTTGAAAATCAAACTAACCTTATATTTTCTCCATTTCCTGATGTGGATTTAAGAAACATACACAAAAGCAAACTTTACAATCTAAGCAACCTAGGGTAAAGCAGGGAGAGGGAATTAGTTTACCAAGTACTCCCAGACTCATGAGGATTATTTTGTATTTCCAGTGCAGCATCAAAAAAATCCACATGTTTATATGCACTAACCTACTTATGTAAAATATTAGGAAGAGAGGCAGATTGTTCCATCCTTGTACATGATCTCGAGAAGCTCATTATCCCAAAGGAAGAAGTATAGCAATTTGAATTGAGAATAAAACAGGCATTTGTGTATCATGTAGGTACTTCACTGTCTTTAAAATTACTTATTTTCCTCAATAAATTGTATTATATTCCCTCATGTATTATAGAACAAGAGTATAACATTTGGAATGGATTCATTTACATCATATGGAAAATATAGTATTAATTTCCTACCTTACTTTTACTGCTCAATCAGTTAACAGAGGAAGGACCTGATGGTATTTACATGGATTTGATCCTTGCTATAACATTCAAATTGAAACAAATGATCAGATCTGCACCCAGTATCTAAGGCTGTTCCAAGCCCTCTATACACAGGTCCTGCCAGGAGAGAGCTGGTCTCCCAGTAGTGCCCTCACTCCCAGGCTAAGAAGAGAGATTGCCATTTTCTCTCCAATAACTCTCCAAATCAGGACCGCCCAGGAATGCCCAGGGCACAGGAACAGTGGAGGAGCTGGGACATGATCCTTTCAGTCTCCATCTGCACATGGGTGCTGGGCTATTCCACAATCCTCTGTACACAGGTCCAGACAGAAGAGAGCTAGTCTCCCAGGAGTGCTGACACAGGATTACAGGTCCACAGGAGGAACAAGCACCAGCCAGAGATAGCAAGATGGACTAGCAACAGAGATAACCAGATGGTGAAAGGCAAGCACAAGAACCCTACCAACAGAGATATCCCAAGTTTGACATGACTCAGGACACAGCCTGCCAGGCTTATACCTGTCCCCAGGGCCTGGACAGCTCTGCAGGCCATCTGTGTGCCAGCCCTGTCCTGGGAAGTTTGCCCTGTATAGTGATCAGTGCTTGGAGGAGGTCCCCATGGCATCCTCTGTCTTGTCTCCCAGGCTGACCAGACAGGCAACACCAGATACACTGAGATAACCCAAGTATAACATTGCTTGGGGCAAGGCACATCAGGAATCCAATGGCACCCAAGAATAGGGCGGCACATCAGAAATCTGTGCCAGGGGAATCCCAATCATAAAGTGATGCAGAAATAGCCTTACAGGCTCACAGGAGGTTCAAGCACCAGCCAGTGACAACAGGACCAACTAAAGCCAGAGATAACCAGATGGCAAAAGGCAAATATAGGAATGTTACTAACAGAAATCAAGGCAATATGCAAGCATCTGAACCCATTTCTCCAACAGCAGCAAGTCCTGGATACCCCAACACACCAGAAAAACATGATTTAGATTTAAAATCACTTATCATGATGCTATTAGGGGATTACAAGAAGGACATAAATAAATCTCTTGAAGAAATAGAGGAGAACATGAATAAGGTAGAAGCCCTTACTGTGACTTCCCCCAGCACACTGTTCTAAAAGAATAGCAGCCAGCAACCTGATCTGCCTGCCTCATTGAAGAACAAGAAGAACCAGTTTCCAGCCTTCAGGGGAGGGGCTTGGCCTTCCTTTGTATATTGGAGAGATGAATTTAAGATGGAGAGTTGAACCAGAAGCCATGTTTTGGTCTCTCTCCATGTGTTGTCTCTTGCCACCCATTCCTATACCCAACATTCCTTCCAGGGAACCCTCTGTTAGAATGTAGGAGTTGGACTCTACACCATACAAAGGAAACACAAAAATTACTTAAAGAAATTGAGGAGAATATGGGTCAACAGATAGAAGCCAATAAAGAGGAAATGCAAAAATAACTTAAAGAAATGCAGGAGAACTTTGGTCAACAGGCAGAAATCATGAAAGAGTAAACACAAAAATCTCTTAAAGAAATACAGGAAAACACAAACAAACAAGTGAAGGAATTGAGCAAAACCAACCAGGATCTAAAAACAGAAGTAAAAATGACTAAGAAATCACAAATTGGAGACAATGTTGGAGATAAACTTGGGAAGAAATCAGGGATCATAGATGCAAATATCAACAACAGAATACAAGAGATAGAAGAAAGAATCCCAAATGCCAAAGATACCATAGAAACCATTGACTCAAGAGTCAAAGAAAATGCAAAATGTAAAAAGCTTGTAACCCAAGTCATCCAGGAAATCCAGGGCACAATGAGAAGACCAAACCTAAGGATTATAGGTATAGATGAGAGTGAAGATTTACAACTTAAAGGGCCAGCAAATATCTTCAATTAAATTATGAAAGTAAACTTCCCTAACCTAAAGAGAGAGATGCTCATGAATATACAAGAAGCCTACAGAACTCCAAACAGACTGGACCAGAACAGAAATACCTCCCGTCACATAATAATCAAAATCCCAAATTACTAAACAAAGAAAGAATATTAAAAGTAGTAAGAGAAAAAGCCAAAGTAACATATAAAGGAAGACCTATCAGAACCACACCAGACTTCTCACTAGAGACTACGAAAGCTAGGAGATCCTGGGCAGATCTCATGCAGACTCTAAGAGAACACAAATGCCAGCCAAGACTACTATACCCAGCAAAACTCTCAATCACCATAGATGGAGAAACCAAGATATTTCATGATAAAACCAAATTTACAGAACTTCTTTCCACAAACCCAGCCTTACAAAGGATAATAGGTGGAAAACACCAACACAAGGAGGGATACTACACCCTGGAAAAAGCAAGATAGTAACCTCCTTTCATCAAACCCAAAAGAAGATAAGCACTCAAATATAAAAATAACATCAAAAATGATAGGAAGTAATAATCACTATTCCTTAATATTTCTTAACATCAATGGACCCAATTCTCCAATAAAAAGATATAGATTGGATACATAAACAGGACCCTACATTTTGCTGCATACAGGAAACACACCTCACTGTCAAAGACAAACACTACCTCAGAGTAAAAGACTGGAAAACAATTTTAAAAGAAAATGGTCTCAGGAAACAAGCGGGAGTAGCCATTCTAATATCAAATAAAACTGACTTTCAAACTAAGTCATCAAAAGAGACATGGATGGACACTTCTTACTGGTCAAAGGAAAAATATACCAAGAAGAACTCTCAATCCTGAACATCTCTGCTCCAAATGGAAGGGCACCCTCATTTGTAAAAGAAACTTTCCTAAAGCTCAAAGCACACATTGCACCTAACACAATAATTGTGGGTGACTTCAACACTCCACTCTCCTCAATGGACTGATCAGGAAAACAAAAAGTAAACAGGGACACAGTAAAACTAATTGAAGCTTTGGACCAATAGTTGTGTGTGTGTGCGTGTGTGTGTGTGTGTGTGTGTGTGTGTGTGTGTGTGTGTGTATATATATATATATATATATATATATATATATATATAGAGAGAGAGAGAGAGAGAGAGAGAGAGAGACAGACAGACAGACAGACAGACAGAGACAGACAGAGAGAGAGAGAGAACATTTCATCCTAAAGCAAAAGATTATACCTTTTTCTCAGCACCTCCTGGTACCTTCTCTAAGATCGATCATATAATTGGTCACAAATCAGACCTCAACAAATATAAGAAGATCGAACTAATCCCATGCCTCCTATCAGATCACTATGGAGTAACAGAGGTCTTCAATAGCAACGAAAACAACAGAAAACCCACATACACATGGAAACTGAACAATACTCTACTCAATGACACCTTCTTGGTCAAGGAAGAAATAAGGAAAGTAATCAAAGACTTTTTAGAATTTAATGAAAATGAAGGCACAACATACCAAATTTATGGGAAACAACGAAAGCAGAACTAAGAGGAAAACTCATAGCCCTGAGTGCCTCCAAAAAGAAACTGGAGAGAGCATACACTAGCAGCTTAACAGCACACCTGAAAGCCCTGGAACCAAAAGAAGCTAATTCACCCAAGAGGAGTAGGAGACAGGAAATCATCAAACTCAGGGCTGAAACCAATCAAGTAGAAACAAAGAGAACCATACAACGAATCAACAAAACCAGGAGCTGGTTCTTTGAGAAAATCAAAAAGATAGATAAACCCTTAGCCAGACTAACCAAAGGGCACAGAGACAGTATCCAAATTTACAAAATCAGAAATGAAAAAGGAGGGCAGTGGTGGGACATGCCTTCAATCCCAGCACTTGGGAGGTAGAGGCAGCAAATTTCTGAGTTCCAGACCAGCCTGGTCTGCCGAGTGCGTTCCAGAACAGCCAGCACTTCCCTGTCTCAACCCCCCCCCCCAACTAAAACCAAAAAACCAACCAAACAAACAAAAACAAACAAACAAACAGAAAACAAAAAGAAAATCCCCAAACCCAAAAAACAAAACCCAAAACCCAAAAACCAAAAAACCCAACAAAACAAACAAACAAACAAACAACAAAACCCCAAGAAATGAAAAGAGAGATATAACAACAGAAACTGAGGAAAGTAAAAAAAAAAAAAATCATCAGATCCTATTACAAAAGCCTATACTCAACACAACTGGAGAATCTGGTGGAAATGGACAATTTCCTAGACAGATACCAGATACCAAAATTAAAACAGGATCAAATAGATCATCTAAATAGTCCCAAAACCTCTAAAGAAATAGAAGGGGTCATAGAAAGTCTTCCAACCAAAAAAAGCACAGGACCAGATGGTTTTTGTGTAGAATTCTATCAGACCTTCAAAGAAGACATATCACCAATACTCTTAAAACTATTCCACAAAAGAGAAACAGAAGGAACACTGCCAAACTCATTCTATAAAGCCTCAATTATGCTGATACCAAACTCATACAAAGATCCAACACAGAAAGAGAACTTCAGGCCAATTTCCCTTATGAATATCGATGTAAAAATACTCAATAAAATTCTTGCCCACTGAATCCAAGAACACATCAAAATGATTATTCACCATGATCAAGTAGACTTCATCCCAGGGATGCAGGGATTATTCAATATAAGGAAATCCATCAATGCAATCCACTACATAAAAAAACTCAAAGAAAAAACCACATGGTAATTTCATTAGATGTTGAAAAAGTATTTGACAAAATTCAGCATCCTTTCATGCTTAAAGTCTGGGAAAGAACAGGAATTCAAGGCAAACCAGTAGCCAACATCAAACTAAATGGGGAGAAACTTGAAGCAATCCCACTAAAATCAGGGACAAGACAAGGCTGCTCCCTCTCTCCCTATTCATTCAATGTAGTTCTATTTGAAGTTCTAGCTAGAGCAATTAGACAACATAAGGATATCAAAGGGATAAAAATTGGAAAGGAAAAGTCAAACTATCATTATTTGCAGATGATATGATAGTATACTTAAGTGACCTAAAAAAATTCCACCAGAGAACTTCTACAGCTGACAAACAACTTAAGCTAAGTGACTGGATATAAAATCAATTCAAGCAAATCAGTATCCTTCCTATACTCAAAGGATAAGCAGGCTGAGAAAGAAATTAGGGAAATGACACCCTTCACAATATCCACAAACAATATAAAGTATCTTGGTGTGACTCTAACCAAACAAGTGAAAAATCTGTATGACAAGAACTTCAGGTCTCTGTAGAAGGAAATCGAAAAGACCTCAGAAAATGGAAAAATCTTCAATGCTCATGGATTGGCAGGATTGATATAGCAAAAATGTCCATTTTGCTAAAAGCAATCTACAGATTCAATGCAATCCCCATCAAAATCCCCACTAAGTTCTTCATAAAGTTAGAAAGAGCAATGCTCAGATTCATCTGGAATAACAAAAAACCCAGCATAGCTAAAACTATTCTCAACAGTAAAAGAACTTCTGGGGGAATCAGTATCCCAGACCTCAAGCAGTACTATAGAGCAATAGTGTTAAAAACTGCATGGTATTGGCACAGTGACAGGCAGGAAGATCAATGGAATAGGATTGAAGACCCAGAAATGAGCCACAGAACTATGGTCACTTGATCTTTGACAAAGGAGCAGAAAACATCCAGTGGAAAAAACATAACCTTTTCCAACAAATGGTGCTGGTTCAACTGGAGGTCAGCATGCAGAAGAATGCGCATCAATCCATTCTTATCTTCTTGTACTAAGCTCAACTACAAGTGGATTAAGAACCTCCACATAAAACCAGACATACTGAAACTAATAGAAAAGAAACTGGGGAAGACCCTTGAGGACATGGGCACATGGAAAAAATTTCTTGAACAGAACACCAATAGCTTATGCTCTAAGATCAAGAATTGACAAATGAGACCTCATAAAATTACAACATTTCTGTAAGGCAAAGGACACTATCAAAGAGACAAAATGGCAACCAGCAAATTGGGAAAAGATATTCACCAACCCTACATTAGATAGAGGGTTAATATCCAATATATACAAAGAACTCAAGAAGTTAGACTCCAGAGAACCAAATGACCCTATTAAAAATGGGGTACAGAGCTAAACAAAGAATTTTCACCTGACGAACTTCGAATGGCTGTGAAGCACCTTAAGAAATGTTCAGCATCATTAGTCATAGGGAAATGCAAATCAAAACAACCCTGAATTTTCACCTCACTCCAGTCAGAATGGTTAAGTTTAAAAACTCAGGAGACAGTTGGTGTTGGCGAGGATGTGGAGAAAGCAGAACACTCCTTCACTGCTGGTGGGAATGCAATTTGGTACAACCACTATGGAAATCAGTCTGGTGGTTCCGCAGAAAACTGGGCATGACACTTATGGAAGACCCTACTTTACCACTCCTGGGCATATACCCAGGGGATTCCCCGAATACAATAAGGACACATGTTCCACTATGTTCAAAGCAGCCTTAGTTATAATAGCCAGAAGCTGCAAAGAACCCAGATGTCCCTCAATGGAGGAATGGATACAGAAAATGTTATATATTTACACAGTGTCATACTGCTCAGCAATTAAACACAACCAATTCATGAAATTCTTAGGCAAATGGTTGGAACTGGAAAATATCATCCTAAGTGAGGTAACTTATCATAAAAGAACACACCTGGAATGCAGTCACTGTTAAGTGGGTATTAGCCCAGAAGCTCTGAATACCATAGACACAACTCACATATCAAATCATTCCCAAGAAGAAGGAAGGAGAGGGCCTTGGTCCTGGAAAGGCTTGATGCAGCATTGTTGGGGAGTACCAGAACAGAGAATTGGGAGTGGTTTGATTGGGGAATGGGCATAGAGAAGAGGGCTTATGGGACTTATGGGGAGGGGGGAACCAGGAAAGGGAAAATCATTTGGAATGTAAACAAAGTATGTAGAAAAAAAAAAAGAACCCTACCAACAGAAACAAAGGCTACTTGTCATCATCAGAACTCAGTTCTCCTACCACAGCAAGCCCTGGATATACCAACACACCGGAAAAGCAAGATTTGGATTTAAAAAATCTCATCTCATGATGCTGATAGAGAACTTTAAGAATAATATAAATTACTCCCTTAAAGAAATACAGGAGGCCACAGTTAAACAGCTCCATGCCCTTAAAAGGGAAACACAAAAATCCCTTAAAGAATTGTAGGAAAACACAATCGAACAGCTGAAAGAATTGAACAAAACCATCCAGGATCTAAAAATGGAAATAGAAACAATAAAGAAATCACAAAAGGAGACAACCCTGGAGGTCTGAAAACCTAGGAAAGAGATCAGGAGTTTTTGTGGTTAGCCCTGGGCTTGTATTTTTTTTTTTTTTTTTTTATTTTTCCAGCATGTGGCATAAACGCCTACACTTTTTTTTATTCGATATAATTTATTTACATTTCAAATGATTTCCCCTTTTCTAGCCCCCCCACTCCCCGAAAGTCCCGTAAGGCCCCTTCTCTTCCCCTGTCCTCTCACCCACCCCTTCCCACTTCCCCGTTCTGGTTTTGCTGAATACTGTTTCACTGAGTCTTTCCAGAACCAGGGGCCACTCCTCCTTTCTTCTTGTACCTCATTTGATGTGTGGATTATGTTTTGGGTATTCCAGTTTTCTAGGTTAATATCCACTTATTAGTGAGTGCATACCATGATTCACCTTTTGAGTTTGGGTTACCTCACTTAGTATGATATTCTCTAGCTCCATCCATTTGCCTAAGAATTTCATGAATTCATTGTTTCTAATGGCTGAATAGTACTCCATTGTGTAGATATACCACATTTTTTGCATCCACTCTTCTGTTGAGGGATACCTGGGTTCTTTCCAGCATCTGGCAATTATAAATAGGGCTGCTATGAACATAGTAGAACATGTATCCTTATTACATGGTGGGGAGTCTTCTGGGTATATGCCCAGGAGTGGTATAGCAGGATCTTCTGGAAGTGAGGTGCCCAGTTTTCGGAGGAACCGCCAGACTGATTTCCAGAGTGGTTGTACCAATTTGCAACCCCACCAGCAGTGGAGGAGTGTTCCTCTTTCTCCACACCCTCTCCAACACCTGCTGTCTCCTGAATTTTTAATCTTAGCCATTCTGACTGGTGTAAGATGAAATCTTAGGGTTGTTTTGATTTGCATTTCCCTAATGACTAATGAAGTTGAGCATGTTTTAAGATGCTTCTCCGCTATCCGAAGTTCTTCAGGTGAGAATTCTTTGTTTAAGTCTGTACCCCATTTTTAATAGGGTTGTTTGGTTTTCTGGAGTCTAACTTCTTGAGTTCTTTATATATATTGGATATTAGCCCTCTATCTGATGTAGGATTGGTGAAGATCTTTTCCCAATTTGTTGGTTGCCGATTTGTCCTCTTGATGGTGTCCTTTGCCTTACAGAAACTTTGTAATTTTATGAGGTCCCATTTGTCAATTCTTGCTCTTCGAGCATAAGCTATTGGTGTTCTGTTCAGAAACTTTCTCCCTGTACCGATGTCCTCAAGGCTCATGGATCGGTAGAATCAATATAGTTAAAATGGCCATTTTGCCTAAAGCACTATACAGATTCAATGCAATACCCATCAAAATCCCAACCCAATTCTTCACAGAGTTAGAAAGAGCAATTATCAAATTCATCTGGAACAACAAAAAACCCAGGATAGCTAAAACTATTCTCAGCAACAAAAGAAAATTTGGGGGAATCAGTATCCCTGACCTCAAGCAATACTACAGAGCAATAGTGTTAAAAACTGCATGGTATTGGTACAGTGACAGGCAGGAGGATCAATGGAACAGGATTGAAGATCCAGAAATGAACCCACACACCTATGGCCACTTGATCCTCGACAAAGAGGCTGAAAACATCCAATGGAAAAAAGATAGCCTTTTCAACAAATGGTGCTGGTTCAACTGGAGGTCAACATGCAGAAGAATGCGAATTGTTCCATCCTTGTCTCCTTGTACTAAGCTCAAATCCAAATGGATCAAGGACCTCCACATAAAGCCAGACACTCTGAAGCTAATAGAAAAGAAACTGGGCTTGTATTTTGATGCTAATTCTACTCCTCACAGGGAGGGCAGAACCTTCTCCCCACCTTAACTTTTCAAATAAAGGCTTGAGCCAAATGATTGGACAGGAGGTTGGAGGAGGAGCTAAGAGTTTAGGGAAGGAGCCACGAGGAGGAGGAGCTATGAGGAATCAACAGAGAAGCTGCAGAAAGAGCAGCTCTTAGCCTGGAGAAACTAACTGCAAGTTATATGGGATAACATAGATGGAAATAAAGCAGTGTAGTGGGAGATCTGCCCAATCTAGGCTTATATCTTGGTTTGTTAACTGATTGAGTTGAGATTTCTTTTACCAGGAAAGTGGGTTGGATACAAAGTAGTAACAAGTAGTCATAGATCAACAACAGAACACAAGAAATAGAAGAGAGAGTCTCAGGGGCAGAAAATACCACAGAAGACATTGACACAACAGTGAAGAAAATGCAAAAAGCAAAAAGCTCCTAACTCAAAACATTCAAGACACCCAGGAACAATGAAAAGACTGGAACATAAGAATAATAGGTATAGAAGAGAGTAAAGATTCCCAGCTCAAAGGGCCAGCAAATATATTCGACAAAATTATAGAAGAAAACCTCCCTAACTTAAAGAAAGAGATGCCCATGAATATACAAGAAGCCTCTAGAACACCAAACTGATGAACCAGAAAATAAATTTCTCCTGTCACATAATAATTAAAAATCCAAATGCACAGAACAAAGAAAGAGTATTGAAAGCAGTAAGGGAAAAATGTCAAGTAACCTATAAAGGGAGACCCATTAGAATTACACCAGACTTCTCAACAGAGACTATAAAACCAGAAGACCTTGGGTAGATGTCTTACAAACCCTAAGATAACAAAAATACCAGCCCTGGCTACTATATCCAGCAAAACTCTCAATTACCATAAATGGAGAAACCAAGATATTCCATGACAAAACCAAAATTAAACAACATCTTTCTACCAATCCAGCCCTACATGGGATAATAGAAGGAAAAGAAAAGCAAGAAATTAATCTTCTCACAATAAAACCAAAGGAAGAGAACCACACAAGCATAATTATACCTCTAACAACAAAAATAACAGAAAGCAACAATCATTGGTCCTTAGTATCTCTCAACACCAGTGGATTCAATTCCCCAATAAAAAGATATAGACTAACAGGCTGGATAAGTAAATAGGACCCAGAATTTTGCTGCATACAGCAAACCCACCTCAGTGACAAAGACAGGCACTAAAGGTAAAAGGCTGGAAAAAAATGCCAGGGAAATGGTTCCAACAAACAAGCTGGAGCAGCAATTCTTCTTTCCAATAAAATAGACTTTCAATCAAAAGTTATCAAAAAGTTGGGGAAAGACACTACATCAGAGGAAAAAATCCACCAAGATGAATTCTCAATTCTGAACATCTTTGTCCTAAATGCAAGGGCACCCACATTAGTAAAAAAAAAAAACATTACTGAAGCAAAATACACAATAAACCTCACACAATTATAGTAGGAGACTTCAACAGCCCACTCTCACCAATGGACAGATCATGAAAAAGGAAACTAGACAGGTATGCAGTGAAACTAACAGAGGTTATGAACCAAATGGACTTAACTGATATCTACAGGACATTTCACCATAAAACAAAAGAATATACCTTTTTCTCAACAACTCATGGTACCTTCTCCAAAATTGACCTTATAATCAGACACAAAACAAGCGTCAACCAATACAAGAAGATTGAAGCAATCCCATGCATCTTATCAGATCACCACAGATTAAAGCTGGTCTTCAACAACAACACAAACTAATAGGTAGCCCAATTACATGTGGAAGCTGAATAACACTCTATTCAATGATAACTTGGTCAGGGAAGAAATAAACAAAACAAGACTATAGAATTTAATGAAATGAAGGCACGACACTCCCAAAGTTATGGAACACAATGAAAGTAAACTCATAGCTCTCTGAGTGACTCCATAAAGAAACTGGAGAGAGAATACACTAGCAGTTTAACAGCACATCTGAAGGTTCTAGAACAAAAAGAAGCAAATATACCTAAGAGTAGTAGATGGCAGGAAATAATCAAACTCAGGGATGAAATCAACCAAGTAGAAACAAAAAGAACTATACAAAGAATCAACCAAAGCAGGACCTGATTCTTTGAGAAAATCAGCAAGATAGATAAACCCTTATCCAGACTAACTAGAGGGGCAGAGACAGTATACAAATAAACAAAATCTGGAATTGTCCCTGCTCCCACAGCATTGAGCTGGACTTCTCAGCCCATCCCATCAGCTGTGACATTCTTGGCTGACAGCCCCCAGCCTTCTGCTGGTGTCATCTCTGGCCTTTGTTCCGCTGAGAGCAATACAGCTGTTTTCACCTTGACAACCAAGGCTGCCTCAGGGCAGTCTCACCTGGAGACCAGCAGAGACCTGTGAGGTGTGAAGTCCTTTATCCCAGCAGGCGACCCGCTGAGAAGAGGAGCCAAGGAGTTCTTGGCCTTCTCCTTGATGTGGGGGTGGGGGGGACAGGGTTGTTTTCTAAAGGCTACATATATTGACTAAATATTAGTAAAAATGAGTCTCATTCGGCAAATGTCGTCCTGACTCATTTCTCTTTTGTCGCCTTCCTGTTTATCCCCAGAATTCTCTTCCAGGTCTCCAGTTCATGTGGCCGCGGGCGGCTACAAAAAGTGAGACAGCAACAGAAACCGAGGAAATTGAAAATATAATCAGATCCTACTACAACTGTCTATACTCAACAATACTGGAAAATCTTCCTGAAATGTACAATTTTCTAGACAGATACCAGGTATCAAAGTTAAGTCAGGATCAAATAAACCATCTAAATAGTCCTGTAATCCCCAAGGAAATAGAAGCAGTCATTAGAAAAAACAAAGCAAGCAAACAAAAAAAAACCTCAAGACCAGATGGTTTTAGTGCAGAATTCTATCAGCCCTTCCAATATCTAATATGAATCCTTCTCAAACTATTCCATAAAATAGAAGGAACAGAACCCAATTATCTTTATATGAAGCCACAGTTATACTGATACCTGAACCACACAAAGACCCAACAAAGAAAGAGAACTTCAGACCCATTTCTCTAATGAATATTGATGCAAAAATATTCAATAAAATTCTTGCAAATGGAATCCGAGAACACGTCAAAACAACCATTTATCCTAATCAAGTAGGATGTCCTTGATCTTACCTGTTAATGTGTCTGTTTTATGACAGTCCCATGCTGTTTTTATGGCTATAACTTTGAAATTGGGAATCTTGAGATCTCCGGTGTCTCTTATTGTTCAGGCTTTGGATGCTTCTGTATGAGGCAGGGATAATAGGATGGGATGGAGGAAGGAAGGGTGGAGAAGAAAATCTTTCTGATCTCTTGGAGATTGGGTCAGAGAGGAAAGAGAGACTGCAGCAGGTGTTCTGCTAAATTGTGATGATGAGACTGAGGAATTGGATCTGGAGGAGCAGAAGGAGAGGTGCAGATCTTCATCAAAATATCTGCTTCCCTGAGGGCAGGAACAAATCAACAAGTGGAAGGAAGGGGATTCTGAGGGGAATAATTGTGGGATCTGCAAGAGATTGGCACATACTTCTATAAGTGTTCTACTGCTGATCTGGGATAGGACTAGGAGACTGGGTCTGGATAAATTAAAGGACAGGTAAAGATATGCAGTTAGTCTACATGTTTTTTTGATAGGAGACCCATCTTCATTTTTTTTGGGAATCTAATAAACATTGTAAAGAAATAACTGCCATGTTTATTGAATGCTAAATCCCAAACTTTTACAAATTAAGAACCATGACAATAAGCATGTAAGATCTTGGGGGGAAATTATATAAGAGGACGTGTCCTGGAGGAAACTTAAAAGTCAGAGACCATAGTTGGACTGTTCATTTTCTTTGACCAAAAGACAGCACAGAATAGAGGGGCATCAGTATGGGTGAAATTCAACACAGTGGGACTAAGTGTTGGAAAGGCCAAGGACATCAGCACAGACATGGTCAGCTGCCAGTGGCTCGGGTTCACACTCTGGGTTATCCAAAGTGATAAAATGGAAGAGAGAGAGTTAAAGAAGAGAAATGTGGTCGCTAGGATCAGGATGGTTCATGTGGCTCTGCCCTCATGGGCAGGCTTTGGGGACAGGCTGTGGCTACAGATATACTGAACTCGCTGCTTGTGCTTATATAAGACAAGGGCCATGGAGCCACTGGCCCAGGCCATGATGACCAGACACATAATATCACTTAGGGATAAAATCACTCCTGCTAGTAAGAAACCCATTCTCTCAGGCATGGTGGAGGAACAGTATCTGTGGATTCCTTTGGCAGTCAGATTTTTACTGTTCTGTGGGGCATGTGCAATCTTGGTTACATGGACATTGAGCATGAGGTGCAGGATCCAGCAAAGGAAACAGCAGGTGCCAATCCACTTTGAGGATCTAATTCTGAGGCTCAGCCACCCAGAAGTATTGGGGTGAAGCTTAATGGCCTGAAAGCCACTGAGAAGGGAGGTGGTGCTGAGGGAGACCCCTCTGGCCACTCTGTACAAACAGAGGATAAGATTGCACTCAGCATCCACCAGAAATGATGTCAACCCAAAAGTGGCCACTGTCTGAGGGATCCCTTTGGAGAGAAGAACCAGGTTGTTTGCTGTGATGAGCTGATTGAGAATCAAGTTTGTGGGTCTCATCACTTGTGCAGTGAAAACCAGGAAGTCATGCAGATGAAAGAGGAAGGAATTGCCAAAGATTCCAACAGTGGTCTGAATGACGAACATCATTCCCCAGTTTAAATTAATGGAAACTAATGCATCCATTTTTATGAGAGGGCTGTGAGCTTCCTTTATTTGAACCAGAGAAATACAGGGATGGGTTGTTACAGTGGTTTGAATGAAAAAAACTCCAGACACTTATGGTATTTGAATAGTTTCTTCACAGTCGATGGCACTGTTTATGACATTATGATCCTTTAGGAAATGATACCTTGCTGGAGGAAAACCATCACTGGGAAGGAGAGAGGAAACCTTGAGTGTGGAGAGCCCGACCCCATATTCTGCTGTTTTTCTTGTGCCTTTAATCATCCAGCCTCCTACTCAATTCCCGCATGTGGTAGGCAGAGGCAGGCACCTTATTGCAGAAATCATTCATCTAGCAGTGAGGTATTGTTTACATTGAGTTTAAGCAGATTTGTTTAGCACAATTCCACAGAATTCAACAATGAAATAAAATACACACAAAATGTTAGGTGATTGTAAATGATTTCACAAGTGTGTATTATACGTCCTATATGTATAATCTACGTTCATAGTTTTTACAAACCTTTGCTTGTAAATGTTAGGTGATTGTATTGTAAATGATTTCACAAGTATGTGTTATACGTCCTATATGCATAATCTACATATAGTTTTTACAAGCCTTTTCTTTTGGTTTTTGGATTCTGAGATCAGGTCCTACTCCATTGCCTTGGCTGGCCCAAGTTACTGAGCAGTCTTCAGCTCTACCTCCTGAATGCTGAGAATACAAGTGTGGGCCACCTCACCCAGCTTAAATACCAATCTTACCAAAAGCACTCTGAGGGTCCTGACAAATTAAAAAAGCCATCTGTACATCTAAGGAATGTATTCAGACTCTGTGCACAGAAACAAAAAGAGGCACAAAGTACATGTGTGGATGGAAACTTAGCACAGAGGAATCCCAATGGCAAAGACTTGAAGTCTATTAAAAGAAATTAATATATGTATATATGTATTATACATGTGTGTGTATGTATGTGTAATACACACACACACACATGTACACACTCACACACTCATTTGCTACTATTAAAGCAAACCCAGGGCTGGGATATTCTTCAGTAATGGAGCACTTGGTTCAATACTCCTTATCAGAAAGAACACCATCAAACACTGCATAACAAAAGCAAAGTCAAGAAACTGGCATTTCCTCCCATTGATGTCAGACAAGGCCATACTCTGCTACCTGTGTCTCTGGAGCTGAGGGTGGGTGGGTGGGTGGGTGGGTGGAAGAGCTCCCTCATGGAGGCAGAGGAGAGGGAGGAGAGGGAGGTTGTGGGATATGGGGCCTTGTGGAGGGGTAACTGGGAAGTGGGATAACATCTGAAATGTAAACAAATGGAATGATTAACGGCAACAACAACAACAACAATAATAATAATATGATGATGATGATGATGATGGTGATGGTGATGGTGATGATGAAGAATCTGGCCTTTATGAACCAAATAGTGAGGAAAATCAAGATTTCTCTTGGTAGCAGAACTCTATCTTTGCTAAGTGTTTATGGTCTCCTATGTATAGTAAGTTCATCTTTTGTATGAGTCAAAGTTACAGAAGTTAGGTGGCATTATTTAAAGTAGAATAAAATCAGTTCATGAAATTTAATATGCAATAGGTGTATGGTACAATATGATGTTACATATGTACATTATATTATTAAAGTGACCAGGTGGGAGGAATCCACCTCTACTTCTAGCATCCCTCGGGCAGAGGCAGAAGATATACACCAGCTCAGGTTGGGCCTGATCCACACAGCGTGTTTCAGGCCATGCAGAGCCACATTTTGAGAACCTGTCTCATCATAAACAATACCAGCTCAAATCAGTAATAGAAGAACCCCAATCTAAGATATAATGATTTTCCTGAAAATTAAAATTAGGATCCATCAAAACAAGAATTGTATCTCTTTTTGTAACAAAAATTTGTTTAAAAATTAATGGTATTGCATTATAAGAAGTTAAATAACTCATATTAAATTTTGGAAAACACAAAAATCTAGATAAAATTCCAGGTGCAGTAAGTGAAGAAAATGCTAAAAGTTGAAATGCTTCAAACAGATACACAAATGTTTCTATCGAGGCTCTATCAATTTGGTCACATGATAGAGCCACAGGTAATGTATGTACAGATTGTAATTCATCACGCCCCAGAATCCTGCACATTTCTTCGTGAAGAGTCAATGACATTCTTATTACATTTTTGAAAAGGTGTCTTTACCTGGACCATGTAGGTCTTTGGAAGTTTCTATTCTAATGGGATCAGTTGTGTCATTAGATTCATCTTACTTAGCAGAGCAGGAAGAAAGAAACAGGGCACGTGTGGATGGGTGGCTTTTACAGAAAATGTTCAGCACAAATCCAGCTAAGAATAGTATGCTCCCACAGGCTTAAAAATCTCATGTCAATCCTGGCACACTTTCAGGTTGAACAAAGTAGACCATTTAAACCCAATAGTTCCTGGCTAATTCTGGACAATGGTTAGAGCCTATTTTTAAACAAGTTTGTATATTCATGCTATGCCTTAAAGATTTTTAGAGAAAAAAATCTATCAGAAAAGGAGGGGGCAGCTTACCAAGCCATATTCACTGGGGCAGTAGCCACCTCAGTCACACTCAGAGCGGGAGCACTGGGGGGCATTTCTCCCCTGAGAAAAAGACTTGACACACCCTGTGGTCGTCCTGCCGTGAAGTGATTATCATTTTACCCTTCAGTGCAGTGACAGTGTTCTACATGGAGACTAGAAATCATCTCAGAGAAACACCTGCACTGTGTTCAAATTCCTGAAAGCATTAGAGCACTAGTGACAGTTCAGGCCCAGGCAGGGGATACAGAGAAAACCACCATCTGAGATGGCTCAGAACACCAGGTGGAACTGGTGAGGTATATGAAGGCACTGAAGGCTAGGAAGTGGGAACAAGCTTGGCTGTGAATCTTGTCACCTTGAGGTCTTTACTACTCATGTGTGATTATTTGTCAGTCCTGAGAAGTTTATATCATTCAGACCTAAAAGAGGGAAGGTGGAGTGGGGTGGGCAGCCGTGAGCTGCTGGGTCTGACTGTGTTCATAGACAAGGGTTGGGCTGATCTGACTCTCAGAAGTGAATTTGGGAAAACTACCATTCACAGACGTTAGTGTGCATTGCATGATATTCATAGTGTATGGGATGCACTATGAAATGGGGGGGGGCACAGAAATGGCTTACTGGGTGAAAGCATTGCTGCCAGGCCCTATCGCTTGAGTTTTATCCCCCATGACTGACAGTTTGGAAAGGAAAACATGACTCCTCATATTGTTCCTTGGCCTCACACATATTGTAGGTGTATACATGTGTATGTACATACACATACACACACGCATACACATGTGCACACACACACAAGTGCACACAGGCACACACACAAACTGATTAAATGAATAAGGCAATCAATAAGTGTAATTTTAGAATTAAAAGTAGATTGGCAAAGAGTTGCTCCTATCTTGTTAATATTATAGCCAAGCATATAAAAAAACTAATATGATGCAGGATAGGAAGTGATTTACAGAAGAGACTTGTGCCAGACTGTGGGAGTGGGTGAGGAAAAAATAAAGGAAGACTTCCACTAAAACTGCATGGTAAGGAGGCATCTCTTTGACCAACAGATATTTCAAACAAAACTTAAAAAGCTTAAAATTGTATATGAAAAAGCTTACCCATATGCATGAAAAGAGTTACAAAAATGGAATCATATTTGTGGCTACTCCCAGTAATATGAATATTACTTGCATGTAATATTCATGCGAGTCATACATATCTCAACACATAAGATTACACAATGATTTGTCTCCCTCTATTTATTGGTTACAATGAATATAGCTGCTATTAACAGATGTATACAACTTTTATGAAATACCTATTTGATATTATCTAAATGTTTCTGTCCTCTCAAAATGCAGATGTTGAAATTGAAGCCCAGATGTCCCTCAATGGAGGAATGGATACAGAAAATGTGGTATATTTACACAATGGAATACTACTCAGCAATTAAAAACAATGAATTCATGAAATTTTTAGGCAAACGGTTGGAACTGGAAAATATCATCCTAAGTGAGGTAACCCAATCACAAAAGAATACACATGGAATGCAATCTCTGATAAGTGGATATTAATTAGCCCAGAAGCTCTGAATACTCAAGACACAATTAGCATATCAAATGATTTCCAAGAAGAAGGAATGAGAGGGCCCTGGTCCTGGAAAGGCTTAATCCAGCAATGTAGGGGAGTACCTACAGGATAGAGAAGTGGGAGGGAGGTGATTGGGGGATGTGTGGAGAGAAGAAGGTTTATGGGACTTATGGGGAGGGGGGAACCGGGAAAGGGGAAAGCATTTGGAATGTAAACAAAGAATATAGAAAATAAATTAAAAAAAAAGAAATTGAAAACCCAATTTAATGATGGGGACATGTTTTAAGATACGCACCATTTGATGATTTCATGACTTTGTGAATGTGGTAGCATGCTAAAAATGCATGAGATTCTCACCCAACGTGGCCTTTGGGTGTGAAGACCCAGTTAATCATGCAGCTTCTGCTGGTGAAATGCAGCAGGTTGATTTGCAATAAACTTCTTAGATAAATGGAAGTATTTACTCAAATAACAAGGTAAGTACAGTGAACGCATCAGCAAGCAAAATAGTCATTTGGTTATCATAATCAAATATTATCTGTCACATACCAGATGCATAGCTGTATGCTTTTATGAACCTGTTAGTGCACTAGGTTTTTGTACCAACATCTCCCAAAGCCACAAACCATCTTTTCAATATGCGGTGCTTAGCACACCACTAGGTGAGAGCAATCTTTCAATATCTTTATAATCTCATGAGAATGTTGCTGTGCCTTCAGCGTGTCAGTCCCAAGGTGTCATCATGTGGAATAGAATTAATGGTCTCATAGAAGAGAATATGAGTTAGAATATGACTTTATCTCATGGGGACACATCCAGAAAGTGCTATCTATAAGCAATAGACTCTCACCAAGCATGGAACCTACCAACAATTTGACTTGACTTTATACATATATGAAATAGTAATAATTAGAGAAGTCATGAGTTAGAGAGAGGGGGAGGGAAGGAGGGAGGGAAAGAAAGAATGAGAGAGAGAGAGAGAGAGAGAGAGAGAGAGAGAGAGAGAGAGAGAGAGAGATATGAAGGAAGAACAGGCAGGACTACAAATGATGTAAATGTAGTACTCATATATGAAATTATCCCAAAAAATAAAAATAAAAATTCTTAAATGAGAAGAAATGTTCATCTCCTTAGCAGAGACTAAAAGGCTAAGTGTGTATGATATTAAATCATCTACTTTGTCTGCTAACAGTTGTGGGAATTCTCTCTCTCAGGTACAATGAATCTGCAGACATGCCCACTAACAATGCATCTTATCCTAATCTTATCACAGGGTTATGAATCTGTCCTTTTTGGCTAAGCTGTGTACACACACACACACACACACACACACACACACATATACATACATACATATACATACATAGTATAGATACATGTATGCATGCATATAAGTGTAGGGGTATATATGTGTATATTATGTATGTGTGTGTGTGTGTGCATGTGCGTGCACGTGTGTATGTTTGAAAGGTTGTATGTAAGGAAGTGCCTCACAAACATGCCTGGTTGCTGT
Source organism: Apodemus sylvaticus (assembly GCF_947179515.1). Taxonomy (NCBI): domain Eukaryota; kingdom Metazoa; phylum Chordata; class Mammalia; order Rodentia; family Muridae; genus Apodemus; species Apodemus sylvaticus. The sequence goes on along the minus strand of NC_067472.1, from coordinate 198,574,189 downwards.
TGGTGCTGTGAACTGAACATTGGCCCTCACTAAGAGAAGCAAGTGCTCTTAACCACTGAGCCATTTTCCTGGTCCCTGCACTTGTCTTCTGGAATACAGTTACTTATCTCGTAATTTCCAAAGGACAACTAGGTGCCTGGCTTTGTGCAAAGACTTATAATGTCGTATTTAATGAGTGGAATAACTTAGTTCTAAAAGTCAAAACCAGGCAATAATTTAATATCCTGATGTGCCTGTCATAGTTTCTTCTGTGGAGAGGTTCAGAAAAACTTGTATTATGTAATGCAGAAACATTTCCAAGGCTGGAGACATCAGGAATATATTTTATTTTCCTAAGAGTGTCTTAAGATGTTACACGTCATAAGAATATTCTGAGTTGGGAGGTGATGGTGCACGCCTTTATTCCCAGCACTCAAGAAGCAGAGATGGGTGCATCTCTGTGAGTTTGAGGCCAGGATGGTTTACAAAGCTAGTTCCAAGACAGTCAATGCTACACAGAGAGACTCTGTCTTGCAAATGTGAAAAAAGAAAAAAAAATATTCTGGAGGCAGGTCAAGAGGGACGTGAGGGAGAAGGGGTCAAAACTTCTGTACAAATAATGCCATTTTGGAGCATTATGCATTTTCTATCTGCTCTTCACTGTGGATGTGGTGTGTGTGTGTGTGTGTGTGTGTGTGTGTGTGTGTGTGTTTCAGGTTGAATCATATTATGGAATTAGTGACAAGATCTCAGATCTCAGTTGAGGGGACTGGGAATCTGACTGAAACTCAGCGTAAGACCTTTGCCAGTGGTGGAGTAGCTTGAATGCCTGTTTTGCTATATCTGAATCCAGCCTTCAGATGACTGTTGCAACATAGTTTTCTAAATGAACACACTTGTCTGTGTAAGCAAACAGGCTTTAGACCTTATAGATGCTTCTGCTATACTCAAAATGTCCTGGAAGTTTGGGTTCTAAAAAGTTGAACCAAACTCTCAGAGCACTAAAGTCCCTGGGGTTTTATTCTTTTCTTTTTTTTTTAATTTTTTCTATCCTTTTGTGAAAGAGTGTTTATCTGCGTGTGTGTGTGTGTGTGTGTGTGTGTGTGTGTTCCATGTGTGTGCAGGTGCCTGAGGAGACCAGGAGGTGTTGGATTTCCTGGAACTTCAGTTACAGGTGGTTGTGAACTGCCATTTGGGTACTGAAAACTGAATCCAGTCCTGTACACGAACAACAAATGCCCTTAACTACTGGGCTAGCTCTTCAGGCCCAAAGATAAATATTTTAAATAATTATTACATTTATTTTTTTAAACCAGGAATTAAATTGTGTAAGTATAGCCTAAAGAGTATTTCATCGGGAATTTATAACTAGGCCACACCTGCCTCCAGATGCCCTTTACTCTATAATCCAGTCATTTTGTTACATGACCTGTTTTTCTACCCTGTCTCTCCCCATCTCTCCCCGTCTCTCTCTATCTCTCCCTATCTCTCCCTGTCTCTCCCTATCTCTCCCCATCTCTCCCTGTCTCTCCCCATCTCTCCCTATCTCTCCTCATCTCTCTCCATCTCTCCCTGTCTCTCCCCATCTCTCCCCGTCTCTCCCCATCTCTCCCTATCTCTCCTCATCTCTCCCCATCTCTCCCCATCTCTTCCCATCTCTCCCCGTCTCTCACCATCTCTCCCCATCTCTCCCCATCTCTCCCCGTCTCTCCCCATCTCTCCCTGTCTCTTCCCATCTCTCCTCGTCTCTCCCTGTCTCTCCCCATCTCTCCCTATCTCTCCCTATCTCTCCCCATCTCTCCCCATCTCTCCCTGTCTCTCCCCATCTCTCCCTATCTCTCCCCATCTCTTCTCTCTCCTACCCTCTCTCCTAGCATGGCCTTGCTCACTCTGGACTCTGTCTGGCTTTGCTCTCCTCATCTCTACGACAAACCTCCTCCACCATATCTAGGAGCAAGGCATATCTATTTTTTAATTTTGTAAAATTTTCATTCAGCAGTATCTTGATATATTTGTGTTTGGGGCAAACAGAAGACATAGTGAGTATATGAATTTTTAAGGCAACTGCTTCTTTGGATGTTGAACAAGAAATATTACGTGGAAAGTATAAAATTGGATCTATGTGTTGGGCACACTCACTAGAAGATAGGCAGGAGAGCGGAGGTCTGTGGGAGCAAAAGGCAAGGATGTCCCTGTAACTGCTTCTCTAGGACAGGCTAAACATTCCCATCTTCCATATAATGTACCCAAGCAACACTGTTTTTGTCTTGTCGTTAACTGAACATACAGAGAGTTACAAATTTTCTTACCAATGCTTTTGACTGAAAGCATTTGAACAGCAATAAAAATGTATATTATAGCCTAGACAACAATTGTCACACGCATGTATGTATGTGTACGAGTACAGGTACAGGGTACAGGCACGGGTATGGGTATGCGTGCATGATGTACACACACACACACACACACACACACACACACACAATGGGTAAGGGGTTGTTAAAGGTGCATAGGTGAACCAAAAATACCTGAAACACCATAAAGACTCATGAGAACTGCATCATGGAGTCCCTGAATGCATATAATGCATATATAAATATACAGATACAGATATACAGGCACACATATGGCTCCTAAACTGCTATATGGAATACGTTTATTTGAATTGTTTTCTTTGTAGCCTCTTGATGTACAACGAACTTCATGGCATCTGAAATAAGATACCATCACAGAGGTTATCACAGAGGTTAACAGATCCCAGAAACACTGGAATAGCTTTATTTGAGTATCTTTCTCTCGCCAGAAAGATGTAGTCACAAACTCACATCAGCATGCCTATTTTCTTTTAAACTAAGTTCACAGGGGTCAGGTTTGGAGGCAGGGTACTTGCCTGGGGAGCGATGGAAACTACATTTCCCAGGATGCAATACGCGAGACGATGGGGGAGTTGAGCCAATGGAAATTCGGCATTTATTTTTATTTCTATTTTTTGGTTTTGTGTGTGTGTGTGTGTGTGTGTGTGTGTGTGCACGGTCGCGCGCGTGCGGTTCGTGTGTCTGGAGCTGGACTTCCAGCGTGGTCTTCTTGGCGGTCGTTTAGCCGTTTCTGGGGTTTGTTGACCTAACTGGAAGCTCCGGCGAGGTGGGTCGTTCGGGTGGCAGAGCGCTTAGAGCTGCTCCGCAGTACAGAGGCCCTGCGGAGGCCCAGCGACTCCGCCCACATGCTCCGAGCCAGGCCTAGGGAAGAGACCTTGGTGACCTTGCATCCTCTGCAGAATCCAATGGCTGTGACCACTCACAGGAACCTGGCCCAGGTAAGTGCTGCATCCTGCGGCTCCCACCCTAGCGCTAGAGCCCCGGGAGAGGCCCCACCCTGATCCCGAAGCTCCTAGTTGGTGCACCTGGCAGGAGGCACCTGTGTGCTGGGGTTTCTGAGTGTTGCAGAGATGACGCCTGGAAAGGCGGCTAGGCAGGGAAGATATGGAGTCCTGGTATCCAAGTGTTTGTAGAAGCAGTTGTGAGGTCGATTTGCATCTGAGGAATTTGAGTTTATTTCTTCGGACACCGAGAGCCCCTGAGAATTGTGAACAGAGATCCTGTTCGGAAATAGTATTCTAAATTTTCCTGAAGTTACTCAGAGGAAGGACAAACAGGAGGAGGAGACATGAGGGGCAGGAGAGAGTAGTGCCACAGGTCTGGCAGCTCTCCGGTGAGGTTCAGAATTGTGGACCGCTGCATAGACAGAGTTGTAGTCATCCCAGACCTTCAAACCCCAAGGTGATCAGGGTCACTGTGTGACTGGAGCCTGTGAAGACGCCTGTGGCTGCTAGATTCTAACAGCCTCCTCCTTTTCCAGGGTTCCCTGACTTCAGAACCAGTTACAGAGCTTGGCCTGGTAAGTGGATCCTGCCTTCACCCTCATGCCACCCATACAATTTTGGGGTTAGTGGTTCTTGGTCTGTATCTCAGTGCGCCCTAGGAGCCCTGGGCATCGCAGGCTTGAACAGGTTAGGTACATAACCCAGAGATGTATAGGCTGTGTGTTGTATGAAATTGTTGGCAAGCGTGAACAGAAGTGTAGAAGGTTGCTTCTCTCAAAGAAGTGTGTGCCAGTATGTGCCTATGCCTGAAGGGGAGACTGAGTTACTTAGGCATGTGCAGAATGATCTTCCTTCTCCTTGGAATAAAGATCAGTGAGGTGAAGGCGTCAGACGCCAAATTATAGTCATTACCTGGCTTCCACTGGTGATTGTTGGTGGTTGTCTTAGTTAGGGTTTTATTGCAGTGAAGAGACCCCATGACTCTGGCAACTCTGAGAAAGGAAAAATTTAATTGGAGTTGGCTTATAGTTTCAGAGGTTTAGTCTGTTGTAGAAAAATTTAATCTCAATCAGGGGTTTTGCACCGCCTTTGATAATTTGGTTCCTGGATAAAAGACAGACAACTTTTATTATTATAATAAGGCCTAATCAGCACTAGAGCTGGGCAGATATCTATCCTCTGTGCTATTAGAATCTGTTTCTCCATCAATAACCCCAAGGTATAATTTGCCACGTTCCACCTGGGCAGCTCTTAACTTCGGTTTGCCAGCCCTCGTGGCTGTGTTTTCGTGATTCACCTACACCATGGTGGCTTCCTCTTCTCTTCACCATCTTCTCTCTCTGTGTGTTTTTGCTCAGACCTCAAGCCTGAGAACCCCAAACCTGGCCTTTGTCTCTTCTGCCCAGCCATTGGCTGTCAGTATCTTTATTTAGTCAAGGAGCAAGGTCATGTTGTATGTCTGTGTGGGTTCCCTGTGGGCAGCCAGGCTGTGGGCGTCAGTGTTTAGCATCATGATACATAGTAAATGACCAAACCTCAACATTAGTTCATCAGTGTCCTGGTGGGAAGCATGGCAGTGTGCATGCAGGCATCCTGCTGGAAGAGCTGACAGGTTGACATCGCCATCTGCAGGGAGCAAAAGGAGACTGTATGTTGGACATAGCTTAAGCATTGGAGACCTCAAAGCCCGCCCCCATGGTGACACACTTCCTCTAACAAGGCCACACCTCCTAACAGTGCTACTCCCTCTGGGTCAAGTATTCAAACACATGAGTCTATGGGGGGCAAACCTATTCAAAACACCACAGTGGGTGAGGTTGACCCAAAGAATAGCATCAGCTAGGATAGCATCATCACAGGGTTGGGGCTGCTTTGCAGTGGGGTCTGTGAGAGGTTGGGGAATTCCCTAAGAACTCTCTGGATCCTATGTGTTGAATAACCAATGGGTAGGCCAGGGGGCTGCTTTCAGTGTGTAGCTATGGTTATATGAGAACAAATATAGAGAAGTGTGTGCAACAAAAAGGTCTAAGTTTTCGAGGTGGAAGTGCAAATTGATGATCTCAAGGTCTTGACATAGTAATGAAAGTTGCACATCCTTGTTTGGTTATATATGGGATGAAGGGTGGGCAGGACTACTGGGCAGTTCTGCAGCAGCTCTCCGTGTCAGGGCCAGAATTAGATGTAGCCTATCATCCTTCTATGTATTGGTGCTGCACACGAGTAGTGAGTGAAAGTGAGAGCCCAGGGTAAGTGGTACTCAGGCCTGTATTTCCTCATGGGCAGATAGGATTAGATGGGAGATGGGCATGACATTGGAGTCTTTGGAAGGAAATGGATCTTAAACTTTTTTCCCTGTCATTCAAGGCCATGTAATCCCGAGGGTGTGGCTGTGGGAATGTAATCATACAAGAAAAGTACGATTCAGAGTGCTGTGTGTGGGACTAGGGAGAAGGTGCAGTGGGCAGAAGTGCTTGCTTTTCTTAGATGAGGGCTTGAGTTCAGATTTCCAGCACCTGGGCCCTGTGGACCCTGTCTGTAACCTCAGCACTGGGGTTGAGGGTCAGGAGCAGAGACAGGAAGATCCCTGGAGGTCACTGGCTAGCCAGTCTGGCTAATCTGGTGAGGTCCAGTTTTATTGAGAAGGCATATCTTACCAAATAAGGTAGCAAACAATTGAATATGACACTCAACATTGACCTCTTGGATGTACAAATGTGCAGAGGTAGCGTGAACTAATTGCCCCAGGAGCAGTAAGTTAGGAATCATAGGATAAAGAGGTGAGCCCATATTCCTTGGGTCTGGAAGATTTTTAGCGTCTTCAGGGTTATTGTCTGACAAGACAAAATTTAAGTTAGCCTATCTTCTCTCTAGCCATTTTTGTTCCTAACCAGTATCTGTGATAAGTCACAGCATTGATAAGAAGGGGGGTAGTAGCCTTCATCCTAGGCCTTGAGGTTATATTTTATCTTTCTGTTTATCTTCCTGTGTTTCCATGGAAGGGTACAATATCAATGGGCAGAGAATGGGCCTCAGTGGGTGAGTGTCTCCTATGATATGGGATGGAGAATATGGAGAGCAAGAGGTGTGTATTGGGGCAACAGAATTGGAGTGCTTCGAATTAGAGTGCTGAAAGAGAAGCTGATTATACGCTGAATTGTTTCCATTGTGATAGGATGTTTCCTTTGAGGATGTGGCCATTCACTTCTCCCAGGAAGAGTGGGTGCTCCTTGATAAGGCCCAGAGGCTCCTGTACTGCAGTGTGATGCTGGAAAACTTGGCACTTGTGGCATCTCTGGGTAAGGTCCTCGCATGGCTCCCAGTGTCCAGAGTGGCGTCTACCTTTATTTTTACCCAAGAGTGATTGCTATCTTAGGAGTCATAACAAATCTCAAACATTCTCTTCAGCATCCTATGCCTTGGTTTCTGCCTATTTTCTGTAGTTGTCATTTCTTTCTTCTTTTTTTCTTATTGGAGACAGTGTCTCTCTATATATCCCCTGATGTCTTGGAACTCACAAGGTAGACCAGGCTGGTCTTGAACTTACCAAGATCTGCCTTCCTCTGCCTCCCCAATGCTAGAATTAAAGGTATGTACCAGGCTTAGTTGTCATTTCTTTATGGCTGCTTTTGTGAAGAATTGCCAGTGTTGTCATATGCATTCTCTCTCTCTCTCTCTCTCTCTCTCTCTCTCTCTCTCTCTCTCTCTCTCTCTCTCTCTCTCTCTGAATATTTGCATTTCTCCATGTGTTTGGAGATGCAGGAAAGGTCTTGATTGTTTCATAGAGTTGATAAGTCACGTTGTCTCAAAGGAGATCAGGCCTTGCAGTAGGCACCTAGGGAAGGGCATGTTCACATGGTATCAGAAGACAGCAGAATGTCCTCAGTGTTTTAGTAAGGTACAACCCATATCTCACTTCTACCTTTACTCCACATTTAAAACTTTGGCATCTTCTAATTGCACCTGCAAGTTTTGGTTCTTGGCTACCTTGATGCTCTGTTGTATTCTTAGTTTTTGTAACTGCCCACAGTTACATCAAATGGGTCACCTGGAAGGAAAGCTGGAGATGAAATACAATGGGTTTGTGAAACAAATAAGGAGCCAAGACAAGTTTTCTGATCAAGGCTCAATGTTTTAATGGGGGGGGCTCCAAATATAAAGGCGGGGGAAACCCTTCCCCCAAAGACTGGACTGCAGAACCGGTTTGGTTGCTCAACAGGTGGCTAGTGTCTCAGGAAACTGCAGGTCCTTGAAGAACAATGGGCTAGACCTCCACCCTAGGTGGGAAGTAGTGGTGAGCACCGAGGTCTGAAATTCCCACTGGAAGGCTGGGGGGAGGGCACAATTCCTCCCTAATTATTAGTTTTAAGATGAGAAGGTAACAACCTTGTGGATGGTGGTAACAAGGGAGAGGAAGCATTGACCTGGCCCTCCTAAATCCTTCATGGTGTCCTTTGTGGAGGACAGTGGTTGTTATTCTAAGAAATGCCTTTAGACACCAACCTCTATGCAACCAGGTTTGCTTCACAGGGGTCTCAGAAGCAGAAAACATGGTCCTCCCCTTGCAGTGCTTTGCCGGGCACCTCCCACTGGTGCCCTTGCCCGCTTGTACGCAGACATACATAGATCTGAGTTCTATGTAGCTCCAGTAGGATGTCCACTTACAGTGGGCTCATCAAGACCACGGTCTGCTAAGTCGAGTAGGATGATAATATACGTGTATAGGTTTTGATGCCAGGGAGTCGATTTGTTGCCAACCACCCTGCAAGTGTCTTTGAGCTTTTCCCTGATTATAGTGACTATTCATTGTAAATTTTAGAAGTAACACATCTATTGATACTTATCATGGCATTTGAGATGACTTACTTCTAAACTCTGGACCAGCTCTCCAATAATTTGAATGGTATAAAGAGTATCAACTTGTTATTATCAATGTTATTGACAGATCTATCCAGGTGTGGTTCAAAATACAGTTCAAACTTAAGATCTATGAAAGGTTAATAAGGCTATGTAGAACTTATGAAGGCATTAAAATCTGGCCTGCCTACTCCATACAAAATTATTATGGATTCAGAAGGTTGTGTTTTGCTTTGCATCCTGATAATTGTAAAACATTTATTGGCTAAGACATTGCTCTAAGCTTACCACAGGAGGACTTAAGCCTCTGTTCTCAAGTGGATTCAGATTAACTGGCAAAAGACAAATAACTTTACAGATAGTAGATCTTGGACAGTTTAATTTTGCTTCTACCATTGTAGCCAATAAACTTGTGAAAAAGTGGCAGCAGGCCTACACTGGCACAGCTCTTTTTAACTTTTATCACTCTTGAAATTATCTTAATTAAAAAATATGGGTAAAATGTTCTATAAATGTCTATTAAATCCATTTGGTCCATGACTTCTGTTAGTTCCACTGTGTCTCTGTTTAGTTTGTGTTTCTCTGATCTGTCCATTGATGAGAGTGGGGTGTTGAAGTCACCCACAATTATTGTGTGAGGTGCAATGTATGCTTTGAGCTTTAGTAAAGTTTCTTTTACAAATGTGGGTGCCCTTGCAATTAGATCATAGATGTTCAGAATTGAGAGTTCTTCTTGGGAGATTTTTTCTTTGATGAGTATGAAGTGTCCTTCAGTATCTTTTTTGATGACTTTTGGCTGAAAGTCAAGTTTATCCATATTAGAATGCCTATGCCAGCTTGTTTTCTGGGACCATTTGCTTGAAAAATTGTTTTCCAGTCTTTTACAATGAGGTAGTATTTGTCTTTGACACTGAGGTGCATTTCCTGTATGCAGAAAAATGCTGGGTCCTGTTTATGTATCTAGTCTATTAGTCTATGTCTTTTTATTGGGGAAATTGAGTCCATTGATGTTAAGAGATATTAAGGAATAGTGATTGTTGCTTCCTGTATGTTATTTTTATGTTTGTGTGGTTTTCTTCTTTTGGGTTTGTAGAAAGAAGATTACTTTCTTGCTTTTTCTAGGGTGTAGTTTCCCTTCTTATGTTGGCATTTCCATCTGTTATCCTTTGTGGGCCTGGATTTGTAGAAAGATATTGTGCAAATCTGATTTTATCATGGAATATCTTGGTTTCTCTATAGTGATTGAGAGTTTTGCTGGGTATCATAGTCTGGGTTCACATTTGTGTTCTCTTTGGGTCTGTATGAGATCTGTACAGTATCTTCTAGCTCTCATGGTCTCTGGTGAGAAGTCTGGTGTAATTCTGATATGTCTGCCTTTATAAGTTACTTGCCCTTTTTCCCTTACTGCTTTTAATATTCTTTCTTTGTTTAGTGCATTTGGTGTTTTGATTATTATGTGATGGGAGGACTTTCTGTTCTGGTCCAGTCTTTTTGGAGTTCTGTAGGCTTCTTGTATACTCATGGGCATCTCTTTCTTTAGATTAGGGAAGTTTTCTTCTACAATTTTGTTGAAGATATTTACTAGCCCTTTAAGTTGTAAATCTTCACTCTCATCTATGCCTTTAATCCTTAGGTTTGACTTTCTCATTGTGTCCTGTATTTCCTAGATGCTTTGGGTTACAAGCTTTTTGCATTTTCTTTGAATGTTGAGTCAATGTTTTCTATGGAATCTTCAGCATCCGAGACTCTTTCTTCTATCTCTTGTATTCTGTTGTTGATGCTTGTGTCTCTGACTCCTGATTTCTTTCCAAGGTTTTCTATCCCTTTGTGATTTCTTTATTGTTGCTACTTCCATTTTTAGCCCCTGGATCCTTTTGTTCAGTTCCTTCACTTGTTTGTGTTTTCCTGAAATTCTTTAAGGGATTTTTGTGTTTCCTCTTTAAGGGCTTCTACTTGTTGACCCATGTTCTCCTGTATTTCTTTAAGGGAGTTGTTTATGTCCTTCTTGAAGTCATCTATCAGCATCATGAGATGAGATTTTAAATCCAACTCTTGCTTTTCTTGTGTGTTGGGGCATCCAGGACTTGCTGTGTTGAGAGAACTGGGTTCTGATGTTGCCTTGTGGCCTTGGTTTCTGTTGGTAGGGTTCTTGTGCTTGCTTTTCACCCTCTGGTTATTTCTCCTGTTAGTTGGTCTCACCTGACCGGCTGGCGCTTGTCCCTCCTGTGGGCCTGTAAGGCTGTGTCCCTACTCCTGGGAGACCAACTATCTCTGGCAGGGTCTGCACACAGAAGGCTGTGGGGAGCCTGACATGCAAATGGTGACCAAAGACTCCTGTCCAGCTGCCCCACTAATCGTATGTCCTGTGTTCTCTTAGCTGTTCTCCTCCAGAGAGATATTGGAGAGAAAGTGGAGCACTTAACCTCCATGCTCAGAAGTGGAGGCACTGCTGGGAGATCACTCTCTCCCTGTGGGCTGTGCACAGAAGGCTGTGGAGGGCCTGGCTCTCTGGGGCAAATGGCAACAAAAGGCCAAATCGATCCATTCTTATCTCCTTGTACAAAGCTCAACTGCAAGTGGATCAAGGACCTGCAGATTATACCAGACTCACTGAAACTAAAAGAAAAGAAACTGGGGAAGACCCTTGAGGACATGGGCACAGGGGAACATTTCCTGAACAGAACACCAATAGCTTATGCTCTAAGATCAAGAATTGACAAATGGGACTTTATAAAATTACAAAGTTTCTGTAAGGCAAAGGACACTGTTAAAAGGACAAAACAGTAACCATCAAATTGGGAAAAGATCTTTACCAACCCCACATCCAACAGAGGGCTAATATCCAATATATACAAAGAACTAAAGAGGTTAAACTCCAGAGAAACAAATAACACTATTAAAAAATGGTGTACAGAGCTAAACAGAGAATTTTCAACTGAGGAATATGGAATGGCTGAGAAGCACCTAAAGAAATGTTCAGCATCCTTAGTCATCAGGGAAATGCAAATCAAAACTACCCTGAGATTTCACCTCACCTCAGTCAGAATGGCTAAGATCAAAAACTCAGGAGAAAGCAGGTGTTGACAAGGATGTGGAGAAAGAGGAACACTCCTCCACTGCTGGTGGGATTGCAAGATGGTACAACCACTCTGGAAATCAGTTTGGCGGTTCCTCAGGAAATTGGGCATAATACTACCAGAGGACCCTGCTATACCATACCTGGGCAAATACCCAGAAAATCCTTCAGCATGTAATAAGGACACATACTCTGCTATGATCATAGCAGCCCTATTTACAATAGCCAGAAGCTGGAAAGAACCCAGATATCCCTCGACGGAGGAATGGATACAGAAAATGTGGTACATTTATACAATGGAGAACGACTCAGCTATTAATAACAGTGAATTTATGAAATTCTTAGGCAAATGGGTGGAACTGAAAATATCCTGAGTGAGGTAACCCAATCACAAAAGAACACATATGGTATGCACTCACTGATAAGTGTATATTATCCCAGAAGCTTGGAATTCCCAAGACACAATTCACTGATCAAATGAAGCTCAAGAATAAGGAAGATCAAAGTATGGATACTCTGGTTCTTCTTAGAAGGGGGAACAAAATATCCACAGAAGGAGATACAGAGACAAAGGGTGGAGCAGAGTCTGAGGGAAAGACCATGCAGAGACTGCCCCACCTAGTGATCCATCCCATATACAGTTACCAAACCCAGACACTGTTATTGATGCCCACAAGTACTTGCTAACTGGAGCCGGATATAGCTGTCACCTGGGAGGCTCTGCTAGTGCATGACAAATACAGAGGGGGACACTCTCAGTCTGCCATTGAAGTGAGCACAGGGTCCCCAATGGAGGAGCTAGAGAAAGGACCCAAGTAGCTGAAGGTGTTTGCAGTGTTGTACGAGGAACAACAATATGAGCCACCCAGTACTCCCAGAGATTCCAGGGACAAAAACCATCAACCAAAGAGTTCGCATGGAGAGACCCATGGATCCAGATACATAGGCAGCAGAGGATGGCCTTGTTGGACATCAAAGGGAGGAGAGGCCCTTGGTCCTGGGGAGGCTTGATGCCACAGTGTAGGGGACTATCAGGACAGGGAAGCAGGAGGGGGGTTGATTGGGGAACAGTGGGAGGGGAGATGGGTTATGGGATTTTCAGGGGGGGGACCAGGAAAGGAGACAACATCTGAAATGTAATAAAGAATATATCTGAATATCTGATAAAAAATCCTTGATCACTAGCTTCATCTGCGGACTTCAGCTCAGTGTAGACACATCCCCAATAGACGCATCCTGGTGAAGGCTGTTGGCTGAGGAATTGCTTGGAGAGCCTGCTGGTGTTTCCTGCACCTTATTCCCATGTGTTTTGTCTGGTGTAATAAACCCATTCTGTATTTGAAAACAGCTCCCTTAGTATGTCTGCAACTCATTTGTTCTTAGAACATTCCAGTGCTTTCATTGCCTCTTCTCCATTATTTTTTCTGTGATAATCCCTTGTCTATGTAGCACAGGCTAATCTCAGACTTATCGGCCCCTTTGCGTCAGATCCCCAAGTATTTAGAATGGTATGTTGTTGTTTTTTGTGTCTAGTTTACCTTTGTGATGTGCGTTTCCCTCTCTAGGATTATTTCATTAGCATGTCAACATGTATTTTTCTGATTTCAGGTTCCTGTACTGGAATGGGGGGTGAAGACGTAAATTGTGTGCATAAAGTGCCTGCAGAAGGTGTGGTGTGTGAGACAAGGCCATCTCCTGAGGAGAGTCATCTTGAGATACGTGCTTCAGCTTTAGAAGACGTTTTGCCTCAGACTGAGTTCCTGAGCACATACCCCGTGCAGACATTGTGCTTGAGCAGAACAGGTTCCAGTTTTAAAGAAGAGAATAACTGTCGCTGGAGGAGTTACAGTGGAGTAAAGTCCTATGAAGGGGATCCTCACAGGACTTCCGCTGTGCCAAGCTGCACATCCCATGTGTTGACCAGGCCATTCATCTGTGGGAAGGATGGGGAGGAGGCCGTGTCCTCCACAGGCTGTGGTCATCAGCAGGCTGCTTGCAGTAGTGAACAGCCCTCCACAGCCTGTCTTCAGCAGCAGGCCACTTGTAGAAGCGAACAGCTTTACAGCAGTGGTGAGTATGGGGAAGTGCTTTTGAATGGAGAGAGGCATTGTAAGGATGGGGAATGCCAAAAATGTTCAAGCTGCGAACATGCCCCTGCTCAGTGTCCCAGTACCTCCTCTGAGAAAAGGCCGGCTGAGAATAGCAAGTATGAGAAAGCCTTCTCCTGCAATTACAAACGTGCTCAGCACCAGGACAGTCACTCCGGACAGAGGACCCATGAGCACTGTCAACATGAGAAGTCCTTCAGCAAAAAGTGCCGTCTCAATACACGAGACAGAATTCATCCTCAAGAAAGGCCCTATAAATGTACGGAATGTGGAAAAGCCTTTATCTATAAATCTGAACTCATTTACCATCACAGACATCACACTGGTAGAGTACATTATGAGTGTGTGGAATGTAGAAAATCCTTCACGTACAAATCCAATCTCACCGAACACCAGAGAATCCACACTGGAGAAAGGCCTTATCAATGCGAACAATGTGGAAAATCCTTCAGACAAAACTCTAGCCTCTTTAGACATCACAGAATTCATACTGGAGAAAGGCCGTACGAGTGCTATGAATGTGGGAAATCCTTCAGACAGATCTTTAATCTCATCAGACACAGGCGAGTCCACACTGGAGAAATGCCTCACCAATGTGGTAATTGTGGGAAAGCCTTTAGCTGCAAAACTGAACTCACTCAACACGAGCGAATTCACAGTGGAGAAAAGCCGTATGAGTGTAGTGATTGTGGAAAATACTTCAGGCAGTTCCCCAACCTCATTCGACACCGGAGAGTGCACACTGGTGACAGGCCTTATAAGTGCAGTGAATGTGAGAAATCCTTCAGTCGCAAATTCATCCTCATCCAGCACCAAAGAGTTCACACTGGAGAAAGGCCTCACAAATGTGGGGAATGTGACGCATCCTTCACCCGAAAATCTGACCTCTTCCAGCACCAGAGAATCCACAGTGGCACGCGACCTTATGAGTGTGAAGAATGTGGGAAGTCATTCAGACAATGTTCTAGCCTCATCCAGCACAGGAGAGTTCATACCGGAGAGAAGCCTTATGAGTGTGTCGAATGTGGGAAAGCCTTTAGTCAGAGTGCTAGCCTCATTCAACACCAGAGACTGCACACTGGAGAAAAACCTTACGAGTGTAGTGAATGTGGGAAGTCCTTTAGCCAGAGTGCTAGCCTGATTCAACACCAGAGAAGCCACAGTGGAGAAAAGCCTTATGAATGTAGTGAATGTGGCAAACCTTTCACCCATAAGTCTGACCTGATTCAGCACCAAAGGGTTCATACCGGAGAAGGACCTTATGAGTGCCATGACTGTGAGAAATCCTTTAGCCGTAGATCGAATCTTGTCAGACACCAGCGAGTTCACACCTAAGAAGACTCTTTATCATGTACGAATTGTGCTGCTAAGGGTGTTCTTTATTGTGTCTAGGGGAGGCGTACACAGGTGGAAAGTGCATAAAGATTTATGCCTGCCCCCGATTGGACAGAGGTTGGAAGTGTGCAGCCTTGTGAGTTTTGCCTTTACAAGCAGCTGACTAATAATTTGTGGTCATTCTCTGGGAATCCCAGGTATGGATCTGGCCGGTGTACATCATCCTGACCAGTATTTAATACTTCTTTCAGATTCGGCTCAAAAGTAGAAAAGTGCTGTTTAACAGGTGTTTTAACACTGGAGAAGACTCACAGCCCTCTCTGAGTTCAGAGATTATTTATCTGGGCTTCGGAAGTGGAAGTTATTTCAAATATGTGGGAAACTTTGAGAAGACTCATTACAGTTTTTAGATGCCCAGGGCCATGTCCTGATTTATGTCATTCGCAGTATCTGTGATAGAAACCCTGTCTCTCTTACCACTTGGAAGATTGAGTCTGATTATCCCTGCTAAGTGCTTAGAGGTACAGACCTCTCTGCTCTGCTCTGGCTTTAGCCTTGAAGACCCTTTTCCTTTTTTGGGCAGCAATCTTATTTAGAAAGTGTGGTCTGAGTTGTACTTTCAACTTTTCTAGGAAAGATCACCTTGTTCAGGACAGGTTTTGTTCTCACACTGTGCTCCTGATGATTATTTCCAGGCTGGAACTCACCAACTTGTGAAATACTTGCTGCACATTACTCTGGACTAACTTTTGAAAAGGGAGTTTGTTTATGCTCCTTTGATCTGGAAGGTTCTGTGCATTCTGTGGCATGACTTGTCAGGTGACCTGTGATGTCAGCATGGAGGGTGGACCAATTCCATAGATATCTCCACTTTGTTTTAGAAGGTATGGTAGAGCTGCAGGAAGCAGCTGCGTGGAGTATTAGTCTAATTTTCATGGCTGCTCCTGCCCTCACAGGAAAGACTGTGGGTTTTGGGTTCCTGACTTACTGAAGGTACTATGATTTTGGGGAGGCAAGAAGTCTTCATGAAGAGGAGTGTTATGCCAACCCCAGGTATTCCCGCGTCACCTGAACAATTGGATTCACTTTCCACCGGGATGTCACATAATTCCTAGCGTTGTTGAAGGTAATCTCTTCAGCAAGGTTTGCAATGGAGCCATTTGCTATGTGTGAAGCAGTGCACAGGGTAGTGATTGGGACAGGGACTGAGTTAATGGATATGAAAATAATCCTGCATTTCTTTATTGTGCGTATGTGTGGCTTGGCGTACACGGACTGTGGTTCACGTGTGGCGGTCAGAAGGCAGCTTTTGGAGCTGATTCTAGTCTACCATGTGGGCTCCGAGATTGGATCGAGGTCATCAGGCTCTTGGCAAATGTTTTAACCTGCTGAGCTATCTCTCTGACCCTGGAACGTGCTTCTGTTAAAACTTCACCCATAGATGTTCCAGTGATTTTGTGTGAGTTGACAAATACACAAGATCTTTATAGCTATTTCCTGTGGCTGTGAGCTTTTGTCAGAGAAAACACTGAGATGATTTTTGTGGATTCCTCTGTCCCTCTGGCTCTGGCATTGGCAGAGCCGTACAGTCAGAAAAACAAGGGGAGGAAGGTGATTCTGTGAGGTGGGGTATAATTCTGACTTGTCATTTGAAGGGCAGTAACTTTTATTACTTACCAAGATTGTCTGTCAGTAGAGCTGTGACTCTCAGATTCTCAGAAGACAGATGATAGAATCCACACCAGGTTGTGAAAAGTTTTGAGAACAGCAGGATATCTAGGTATACTGTTTTGTGCTACTTTTTACAGCATTATTTATGTATCGTCTGGATGATTGATACTTCAAGGGCATAGCATGGCACTGTGGCATATGCCTACAGTTCCAATTTCTAGAAAAGGCTGAGGAATGAGGAGTCCATGAGCCCAGGAGTTTGTAGCTCAGTGGGGGCAACATAGCATGACTCTGTCTGAAAACAACAGGTCAATTTGGTAAAGTCTTGAAATCATTACAGTTATGAAAATGAATTTGCCTCTCATCTGTATATTTACAACATGCCCCTTTATATTTTCTACCTCTCCTGGAAACCAGTGATTTTTGTTTTTAATTTAAACTTTATTTTTAGATGTATGGGTATTTTCTCTGCATGAATATATATGTGCCTAGTGCTTGGGGAGGCCAGAAGAGGGAGAAGGATCTCCTGGCACTGGAGTTACAGATAGCTGTGGGCAACCATGTGGGTACTGGGAACTGAGTCCATGTTTCTAGTGGTCTTAACTGCTAAGCCATCTCTTTAGACCCTGCTTTGTCTTAAACAACAGATTAGTTTACATCATTTAGAATTTTAAATTATTGCCATCGAAACATATATGCATATATATATATATATATATATATATGTTGTATAATTATTTGAAGATTCAACAGTGATGCTCATATAAAAAGTTGTTACTGTTGCTGAATAGTGTTTTGTATGTATCAACTACTGCTTGTTTATCTATTAATTTATTTAGAATTTTCTTATAGGCTTTTCATATGACAACTAAAGCTGCTGTGCATATGTCAGTGTCTTTATATAGCTATGCATTTTAAGCACCTTGTGTTAATGACCCAAATTGTAATACAGGAGTTACAGGTGAACATTTTAAGGACAGTTTAGGCAATGCCAGCTGTGATGCTTGCCCCGTCTTGCATTCTCACCAGCAGAACATAAAAGTGGCTGTTCCTTTCCACTCTGGCGTATTCATCATGTAAGATATCGCCCCACTTGGTGAGTCTACTGTGGCATTTCACTGTGTGTTTAATTGTATTTCCTTAAGAATTCAAAATAAAACACTTTTTTTCATGTGCTTAATTGCTGCTTATATATCTTTAAAAAATGACTATTCATGTATTTTCTTATTTTCCTTCAGTGAAATTATTATTATTATTATTATTATTATTATTATTATTATTATTATTATTCATTATGTTAAGACCATGTCTCTCTATGTAGTCCTGGCTATTCTGGAGTGTGCTATGTATACTGGGTTGGACTACAACTCTCAGAGATTCTCCTGCCTCTGCCTCCGTTTCCCAAGTGCTGAAATTAAAGCCTCGTGACACCAAGCCAAGCCCAGATCCAGATAGGACAGTGTAACACAACAAAGATACACAGGATTTTGCTCATGGTTTAGCATTACGAATGGTATTTTGTCATATAGAACAATTGCTTTTGAATACTGGAAAAATTTTTCTTTAAAGTTTTTGTTATATGTACAGTGAAATGCCTATGTTGACCGTAGATAAGTTTAACATACATTTTAAACAGGCCACCCATCGGTTTCTTAAGTTAAAACTATATAAAGCTCAGGTTTGTGGCCTCTCCCAGTTTCCTTCTGTCAGTTCTGCTGAGATGTCCATGCAGTCTGGGCGAGTGTGTAGTAACAACTTTTTATGACTTCTGTTTCCAGCATATTGACTGAATTGCTGCAGATGGCCCCAAGATACAGGTATTAATTAAACATAGTGATTAGGAGTGGTAGATATTAAAACAATTGTGATATAATTTATTAGACCTGTGTACCTTTAAAACATTTTTTGTTGTCTTTACATGTCTATATCCCCAAAGCAAGTGTCCTTCCTGCTTTTTGAATATAGGTTTTTCAGTGCATCCAATTACTGATAAAATGACTATTTCTTTAAAAATAATTAAAAATTGGTTAACTCCTTACTTGTATATAGTGCAGTATGGACTCATCCTCCCAGCTGTCGTCGCGCCTTCTCATTCTCCTCCTCTTGATGATCTCCTTCCTCCCAGCTAGTCATCCTCCTGATGGCATATGTGGCATGCGTGTGTGTGTGTGTGTGTGTGTGTGTGTGTGTGTGTGTGTGTGTGTGATCTCCTTCCTCCCAGCTAGTCATCCTCCAGATTGTATATGTGGCATGCGCGTGTGTGTGTGTGTGTGTGTGTGTGTGTGTGAGAGAGAGAGAGAGAGAGAGAGAGAGAGAGAGAGAGAGAGAGAGAGAGATCTCCTTCTTCCCATCTAGTCATCCTCCTGATTTGGAGACCATATGTGGCATGCACATGTGTGTGTGCGTGTGTGTCTGTGTGTGTGTGTGTGTGTGTGTGTGTGAGATCTCCTTCCCATCTAGTCATCCCCCTGATTTGGAGTGTATATGTGGCATGCACGTCTGCGCGCGCGCGCGCGCGCGTTTGTGCCTGTGTTCATGTATTCAGAGGCCACAGCAGGAAGTTGAGTGTCCTCTGGCATTCTCCTTAGTCTTTGAGACAAGATCTCTTATTGTATATAATGTCTTGATTGTATTTGCTTACCACTCCCCTTAATTCTTACCAAATTTTCCCTCTACCTTTCTACCCTTTCCCAATTTCCATTTTCCCACTTTTCTCTCACTATCTTTGCCTGTCTGTCTCCCATAAGCCCCTGTCCAATTAGTCTCCCATATGTGCATGGGTGTGGGGCCACCCACAGGAGTATGAGCAACTTATCATGGTCCATATTAAAGAAAATGAGCTCTTCCTTATCCATTAACTATCGATAGCTCCTCAGCTAGAAGCTCATGAACCCTTCTGTTCTTCCTTTTGGAAGGTCTACTGGCTTGGTTCCCCTGTATGCAGGCCTTGGGAAGACAACATTAGCTTTTGTGTTCAAGAGTGGAACAGCCCTGTCATGTATAGAAGACACTGAAAACTTCTGAGCTCACAGGGATGGCAAGAGGGCTTAGCAGTTAGAAGTGCTTGCTGCTGTTGTAGAACACTGGGGCTTGGCTCCTGACACCACTGTCAGACAGCTGAAGGGGGAAAGGAAAATTAGCAAGGGTCACCTTCCCCCATGCCATCTGCGTCGGCGCAGACTTCTAACTTCACACATTTTGTTCTTGTTCCTCTTGTTGTTGGACTTTTCTGCCTCCTGCATAAATCCCTATAATATTTGGCCTAGTCCAGGGATCAGAAAGTTTTCTTCCCACCTCCTCGTAATTGCTTCCTTGGATTTGGTCATGTAATTTGTACATGTTTCTACTGACATCTAATTAGGGCAACAATGTTTAAAAGTTTTTTTTTAGCCCCTTGCTGTCATAGACCTAGAGTAGCCATGAAAATCTCTGGTCCAGCGAGGAGGAATCCAGAGAATAATAAAGCTATAAATTAGGAAGTAGAGTCTCACCACCACCACAGGACAGATTAAACTCACAGCTCTGTTCATCTCCACGGCATCACAGGACATATAGGTGGGTGACCCTTGCTAATTTTCCTTTTTTCCCCTTCATCTATTGTTTTTCCTTTTTTGTGCTTTTCTTCTCTCTCTTAAAGAGATTACCTTATTTTTAATCATGTGTTTGTTGGTGGACCTGTGCTGTATGAGTGCACGACCCTGTGGGGTCCAGAACAAGATATTGACTACCTGGAGGTAGAGTCACAGATGGCCGTGACTCACCTAATATGGGTACTGGAACTGAACTCAGTTCCTCTGCAAGAGCAGTACGCACTCTTAACTGCTGGGGAACCAAAATGGGACGTCAGCCCCTCTTTTCTCTTTTTACTTAAACATCACTGGACTGAAAGTTATGTGAATTGAGATGAATATTTATATGCCAACTTCTCAGCATAACTTCACTCACTAAAATTGACAAAATATTGTTGAGATTTCCAGCCTCTGTATGAGGAACTGACTGGATCTGAGGAGACCCACCCATGCAGAGGTAGATGGAGCATACATGATGAATCTGCTTCTTCTTTACTGTGAACTGTACATGAAAACTGACCGGAATGGCTTGTGCCTGGTGTCCTGGCCCTGTACACCCCAGCTGGTTTACTTCAGCTAGGATGGCCAGACGGTGAGCTTCAGGCATCCAGCATCCCTGTGTCCCATTAACCCTGGCCTTGCAGACTTGTCCCACAATGCCCAGCTTTTATGTAGGCGCTGGGGGTCTTAATTCAAGTTCTCGTGGTCTGTGCCAGGCACCTTACTGGCAGAGCTATCTCTCCTGCTGTTTTACTTATCACATTAACACGTTATGCAGTTTTCCCCCCTCATCTGTTGTACCTATAATTTAAAAACTTTGTCTTCTCATTTTGTCCCAGAGTCCCATCTCTCTCAAATTTGCTATTTTTCTTATGAAGTCTAACTGCCCTGCTTTGTCTTAAAGACTTGATATTTTGTTCTCCACTTGATCCATTCTATTTATAAGGCTTTCCTCTGAGTTTTCAAATCAGGAGATAGAATTTTTCAACTCCACATCCATTTCAGATTGAGCTCTCTACTGTGGTTTTATTCCTTTATTGAATTTGGCTTCTAAATACTAGGTTGTAGTTATCATTTTATTTCACTTAATGTTTGTGTTTTTTCATGTTTATTCTCTTTATGTTTTTTGAACTGTTTCTTTGTGTCTTCTTTAAATCTCTGAATTGTTTAATAAAGTTTATGATTATCCTTTTAAAAATCTGTAGAATAAAGTAGGTCAGTGGTTCTCTGCCTTTCTAATCCTGCACCTCATTGATACAGTTCCTCACGTCATAGTGACCTGCAACCATGAAATTATTCTCATTGTTACTTCATAATTGTAACTTTGCTTCTTTTTTCAGTCACAATGTATCTGTGTTTTCTGATGGTCTTAGGCAACCCTGTGAAAGAGTCATGTGAGCCCCAGGGATTCATGAACTGAACTAGGTGATTATCATTGGAGAACATTTTGATAGGACTTGTAGATATTGAAGGAGACATCCTGTTTTGTTCTTCAAAATGTTTGTGTTTTTTTTTTTCAGTGAGACCTGATCATGTGAAGTTTTTGTTGTTGGCTGTGTGTCTAATGTGGACACATTAAACTAGGCTGCCTAGAGTCTGTGCCTCTTGTCCTACGACTGGAATCTGGGAAGGAACTCACCAGAATGGTCTAGCGGATTGGGTGTGGGACTCAGGCTTGTCTGAGAGTTGGGATGAGTGCTAGATGCTTAGGGATGAGACTGACTCAAGAGGCTGGGCAGAAGCACAGGTGTGGTTTCCAGGTTGGACCTGGAAAATGGCTAGAGCTTGGGAGAAGGGGATACAGTCTTGCAGGGGAGGAGGGAATTAAACAGAAGATAAGTTAGTGATACGATGACTGATGTAGTACAGATTGGCCTAGAGCTCACTATGTAGGTGAGAGTCACCGTGAACATCAGAAGTACCTGATTCTACTTCCCAATGCCTGGGATTACAGGTATGTTCCAATACACTCAGCCTGTGTTGATCTTCACTCAAGTTCCATGCTTACGTGTGTGCTATGCAAGCATTTGACCAACATATCATCACTACTTAAAAAAATTCTTCCATTAATTCCAATTTTGATTTACTCAGATGAATCATGCAGCAATTTTGCCTAACTAGCTTTGTTCTTACTATCAAAGCTATTTTAAATTTCTATATCATTGGATACATGATAGTATCTTTACTCACCCCTATACCTCATGTTTATCTTTTCAAACATCATGTGAAAACACCGTCTCCTTACATGATCCAGCTCAGGGCACTGACCTTTTTATGGAAGCCTTGGATCATTTTGGTGAATGATCTGGAGCTAGAATTGGATTGAAGCTAGACCTGCAACATGGGTATGACATTTGGTTTGATCTTTGATCTCAGTGTTTGACCCACAGGAAAATCCACGAATTAAGTACAACCAGAAATATGCTTCTTGTGCCTGGAGTAAGGGGCGTTCAAGATTTCTTGGTGTCATTTCTATGGAACTTTCAGGACTGGATTGCACAGTGTGAGTCTTGTGCCAATAAGAACTGGTAACTTCTTATAGAGGTGCCTGGAAGCAGACATAATAATGGTTTTGCACAGTTGTGGTTTTGGTAACAATTGTCGTCTTGTTTCTGATGAATGGAGATTGAGTTTGTTCATATTCCCTGGAAAACAATTACGTCATTATGTTAGAAGAAATGAGATGACAATGATAATTCTTTGATTTTAGAGAAGACTATGAAATAAACACAGCAATCCCCAATGACTGAAATGAACTTGAGAAAGCAAATTTGAATAATGGTGAGAAATGTTAAAACCCATATTATTTAGATGTCTCTATTATTAAATATCATGACATGTACATTACCCTATTGTCAAAATCACCATAACTGTTCATATGAATAAATGCAAGTTTTTTTTTTAATAAAACATTAATCTTTGAGAAATCTTTATATACAGGACAACTTGAAGACTTTTTAAGTGGCTATTGTGTTGTTGGGAATGAAACCCAGAACTTTGGTAGGCAAGTTGTCTGCCGAGTTAAGTCATCTGTTTTTATTTATGTACTCTAATAAAAGTAGTACATACTTGTAAGTTTCTCTCCCAAGTTAGCCTAACATAAACAACGGTTTTGACTGTGAGAAAATGAGATCAGAGCATTTGGCAGTGGGTATGATCTTCACCTTGCAGAGTGCAGTAGGAACCCTGGGCAGTTCTTCAGTTCTGCTTCATTGTTTAACCCCTGAAATGACTAAAAATATTTTGATGCTTGTAAAGCGCTTGACTAGTGCCGACTGCTTGTGTTTTCTTTCTAGAGGCATTCCTAAGGTAATGACAGACTTTGGAATGAAATATTTCCCAGATGGCATTGGGTATAAACTTGTACTTTATCTTTCTTGAATGCTCCAGGGGATTTCACTTTATGCCACACCAAGCAACCACAATCAGTCCTAGTAAGATGAGTTGGATAAAACATAAACACAGAGCCATCAAGGACATGGGTCCTTCTATTTTACCATGGAAAGTTTTTATTTTTTCTTCAATTCTATTGAATAGTTTTGTTGGTATAATAGTCTAGTTCAGAAAATCCTTAACTTAGCCTGTACCCTGAAGGGCTCCTCCCGGCTCTTCCTTCTAGCAGCTGCACATTCTAGCCTAATGCTGAGATGTTGATCTGTTTGGAATTGCTCTGTATGTTGATTCGGATACAAGGATTTCTTTCTTTCTTCCACATGCAGACATCCAGATTTCCAAAAGCCATGTATTAAAGATGGCAGCTTTTCTCCAATATATATTCTTGTGATCTTTGAAAAAATCAGGTGCTTGTTTTGAAAAAAGCAGCCTTATATCTGGGTTCTCAGTGGATCTCACTGAATAATGTGTCTACTTTTGTGTCAGTGCCAGGCTGCGTTTTCCACTATGGCTCTGTGGTATTACTTGGAATCTGATATGGTGATTCTTCAGGCAGTATTTTTCTTATTCAGAATTTCCATTGGATATTTGAGAGGTCTTTGTTAACATATAAGATTTAAATAGTTTTTTTTCAATGTTTGTAAAGAATTATGTTGAATTTTTGATGCAGATTGCATTTAATCTGAATATTGTTTTTGATGGGATGGTCATTTTATAATATTAATCCTGCCAGTCCATGAGCATGGGGTGGGTCATTCTAATTTTGTTATTTCTCCAATTTCTTGAAGTTTTCCTTCTTCATGTCTTTCTCTTCTTTAGTGAGATTTATTCTAAGATATTTTGGGAGCCTATTAGGTATGGTACTGTTTCCCTGATTTCTTTCCTGGTATGTTTGTTGTTTCTTATAAATGGACCCATCCCATGGGCAAACACCAATCCCTGACACTATTAATGATATTCTCTTATGCTTCCAGACAGGAAACCAGCATAACTGTCTTCTGAGAGGTTCCACTTAGCAGCTGGCCAAAACAGCTGCACATACCCACAGCAAAACATTGGCACTGTTATGGAAGTGTTAGGGGAAGAAGTGGCAGCCCTGAAGAGATAGAAATTCTATAGGAAGAACTAACCTGGACCCTTGCGAGCTCTCAGAGACTGAGCCACCAACCAAAGAGCGCACAAAGATGGACCAGGGCTTCCAGCACATGTGTAGCAGATGTGCAGTGTGGGAAAATAAAGTGGGGGTGGGGGTGGAGTCCGCATAGGAGAATATAGGGTTATAGGGGAACACTCGCACTGGGGTAGGGAGAGTAGGGTAGTATGGAGCACAAGACTGCCTGGCTAGTGGGGAGAGAGGTCCCTGCTCAGAAGGTGGGGCCATTCTAGCATGGACCTCCCGGGTACCAGTTGAGGAAGCTTGGCTGAGAGGAGGCTGGATCCTTTCTTGGTGGCTGGAAATGCTGAGGCCTGCTCCATGCTTCTACACTGCAGGTTTTGATAAGAAGAGACAGTGCATAGTTTCAATGCTTTATTATAGAAAGATAAGAAGAGAAAAGGAGATAGAAAAGTAAAGAGAGAAAGAGTAGAGGGATGGCTCTGACCAAGTGGAAAGAGGGGAAAGAATGGAGAGAGACGGGGAACAGAGAGAGAGGGGCAAGAGAGGCGAGAGAGATAAGAGGCCAGAGAGATCAAGGAGGGGCAAGGAGCCTTCTTTACTAATGGGCTGGGTTACCTGGCAGTGGTGGGGTGGGGGAAAGCCTGGCTGTAGCCAGGTGACTGTAGGGATGGAGTCTAGCTAGAACGCTATGGGCTTGGGGCGTGGCCATACATGACTGTTGGCCACAGGACTATGGAGTTGACGAGTCAGAAGTCTGGGAGCATAGCTCACAGGTTCTGTCCCTTGTTCTACTGGGTCTTCCAAGTGAGCCTTGCTCAACCAGGCTACAGACGGCCCTACAAGGTCCCACAGTCTCTATATGAATTTCTTAACAACTGGATCAGAGGCTATTCCTAAAGCTATAGCCTGGCTGTGGAATCCATTCCCTAACAGGAGTGCCTTGTCTGACCACAGTGGGTTCACCTAATCCTGAAAAGACTATGCATTAGGTTAGGAGAGTGGGGGAGGGGCACAAACCCTCTCAGAGGAGAAAGTGAGGGGACATGGAGGGAGACATTTTGTGAGGGGAAGACCAACTAGGAGGGGTGGCAATGTTCAGGATGTAAATAAATAAATAAATAAATAAATAAACCACTGGTTTTTGGTGTTAAATTTGTATCTTGCTTTTTGATGAATGAATTTATCAGCTGTAGGAGTTTTCTAGTAGGTCTTATGTATAGCCTCATATCATCTACAAATAAGATACATTGACTTAATTTTTTGCTGTTTATATTTCTTTAACCTCCTTCACTTGTCTTCTGCTAGCTAAGACTTCACACACTGTGTTAAATAGAAGTGGGGAGAATGGATGCCCTCGTCTTGTTTCTGATTTGCTTGGACATGCTTCAGGTTGTATTCATTTAGCATGACTGGAGTGGTGTGTTGTGCCTTTATCATATTGCTGAGCCTTCTATATTCCAGGATTCTCTAGGGCTTTTATTTTTGAAGAGACAGATTTTTCAAAGGCCTTTTGTGATTTTAATGATCATGTGGTTCTCTTTTTGAGTCTGTCTATGTAGTGCATTACATTTATTGGTTTTGTAACGTTGGACCACCCCTGCATCTCTGGGATAAAGCTGATTGAATAACGGTAGATGATCTTAATGTATTTGAAAACTTAATAAGCCAAATAAAATCCTTAGTAGAAAGCTTCATTAATAGAATGGATCAGGCAAAAAACAGAGAGTGAGGTATGAAAGACTAATTTGAATTTAGTTTACAACTATTTTACTGAGCCTTTTTGCATCTATATTCATCAAGAAGATTCGCCTATAATTCTGTTTTTTATGCTGAATCTTTGTCTTGTTTTGGCATCAAGGGAAACACTGGCTCTGTAAAAAGAATTTGGAAGCATTCTTTCCTTACCTACTTATTGGAACAATTTGAGGAATGTTAGTATTAGTTATTCTTTAAGGATTGGTAGGTCCATATGCTGGGTCTTATATTTCACATTTTGAAGAGTTTAAACATGTTTAGTTTAATATAATTGCTCATTCTTTATTATTTGTTTTTAATATTTTAACTTTATATGGCACAGAGGGTTTCTTTTCTGGTACTATATATTTGGAATTCTGCAGAATTCTTGTACAAGCATTTCTTTTCTGGGTTTAGAAAAAAAATGTGAAAATACTCCCCATGCCTTCACCACAGTTTCCTCATTTTGCCATGCCTATAATCTGAAGGTCAGATATTTTAGTGGTGTTTTAGAGTTCCTCCAGTCTTTGTTCATATTTTTGTCTTCGATTTATTATTGATACTTACTACATTATCCAGTTCTTCAATCTTGACTTCCATCCCTCACTCTTTGTTTTCTTCCTGTTCCCTTTTCTTCTATGTAAGCATTTACAATTTGAAAAATTGAGATCTGTTTCCACCTGGTTTCGAACTGGCGACCTTTCGCATGTTAGGTGAATGTGATAACCACTACACTACAGAAACACCCATCCTGTTCCCTTTTCTTAATAAGGCTCTCTACTCAGGATTTTATTTGACTTACTATTTTTTTCCTTGCAGCATCATTTCAGGTCAGGTTTTCCTTAGCATTTCTACTGTTATTCTCATATCTTACTGTTTCCTTTCCCATTTCATTCATGTTTTTGCTCTTTTAGAGTTTATCCATGCCTTTGAATTATTTGAACACACTTAAAATAATTTTTTGACTTCTTAGTCTGTATGTCTCCTGAGTTGCTTCCAAGTAATCCCCAGCAATTCTAGGAGGATAAAGCTTAAACAATGAGACACCAAGTACATTGTTCCCTCTTGTTCTTCCAGCTGGCTGGTGCACCTGCTTCTAAACAGCAGGCTTAAGGAGGGAATCTGTGAATCTCACTACGAAAGGGAATTAGAATAGACATTGTGAGTGTATGTGTGTGTGTGTGTGTGTGTGTAGGCTATTGAATGGGTTATGTATGGGAATGGGAACAGGGATCAGGCTGGGGGGAAGAAGGAGGCAGAGATCCCTGGGAGAGACAACAGGAATCCTGGCACTGGCTGGGTGGGTGGATTGCAGGAACTCTGGGATAAGCTAGAAACACAGAGAAAGGGAAATTCCAAGAAATCTATGAGGGGGATTGAAAAGGATCAAGATAGCCTATAAACATTATTGAATAACTAATAAAAGGACAAAAGTAAAACTTGAGGGGAAAAAAAACACCAAAATTGATGTTGCAAGTCAGTAGAAGAACAAATGCTAGGAAGAAAGCATCAGGAATGAGTGGATATGAGATAGTAATGGGGTATGAATATGATGAAAGAATACAGTATACATATATGAAAATGTTATAACAAATTCCATTATTCTGCATTGTTAATGCATGCTTTAAAAGGAAGAATTAACACTTCATCATTTTCTGACACATATGGACATATGTGTCCACATATGTTGCACATATAAAGCCACATATGACAGCATGCCTAAGACCTGCTCAAGACAAAGCCAGACAAAACACAGTGTGGGACAGGGAAGTGGGTGCAAATTCCCACCTCTAGATGAAGAGCTCTTGACCATTGATGACCCCTGGTGGAGGGAGATTTAGTTTTCTTCAGGGATTCATAACATAGGCGGGTACCCATGTTCCAGTAGATGATCCTAAGTCCATGCACATATAGAAAACTCTAAGTGTATTCAGTGTGTTTAAGTGGTAGGAGTATAGGATAGGAATTGTAGGGAGGGAATGTGATTTCATCAAACCACATTATATCCATATATGACAGTCTAAAACAGTAGAAAGAGAACAGAAAAAAGTGTTATCACAATTCTGTGATGGAAGTTAGCTTTCTATTGTTTACTAATTTATCTTTGGATTTCCAGCTCTTATATGCAGTGTTCTGCATACGCTGGTTCTATAATACCAGCACTCAGAATGCTGCTATTGCTTGTAATTTTAGTTATTCCCAGCATTCATTTCACTAGGAGATATTTATTTTTTATTCCCTTATTGAATAATTACTAATATCTAATTTATAATACTTCTTTTTAATCTTTTAAAAGATTAAAGATAGAGATACAGTTTAGAATCCTACAATTACTGAGAATTCAATAGTCTCATGGATCTAAGGACTTCCCAGAAGTCCCTATTTCCTAGAAGTACCCACTTCCTGGGGCCACACAGAGCAAGTTGGGGGGATATTCAAAATATAACTACATCATTATTTTCTAAGAAAAATACATGTATGAGCATTGTTCCTGCATGTATGCCTGTGCACAATGTGTGTGCAGTTACCATGAAGGTCAGAACTGCCTCATGACCTTCGAGGACTAGAGTTACAGATAGTTGTGAGCACAGTGTAAGTACTAAGAGACAAACCTGGATCCTCTAAAAGAGCAGCAAGTACTTATAATCACTGAACTTTCACTCCATCCACCCCCTCTTTTCTCCTTTCATTTTAGACAGTGTCTCAGGCTTAGAACTGAGTACCTAGATCAGGCTGTGTATGAACTCAACAGAGGTCTATCTGTTTTTTCCTCCTTAGTGTTGGCAAAAAAAAATATACACTTTTGTATTTTTTTTAAATCACATGGTGATTTAACATTCTTCTTGATTCCTGTTTTTGTTTTTTAAACATGTTTTCTATATAGTCCTGACTGTCTTGGAATTTGATATGTAGACCAGGCTAGCCTTAAACACTCAGAGATCCACCCACCTACCATTGCCTTCAGAGTGCTGGGTTTTAAGGCAGGTTCCAACAAGCCTCGATAAATGTTATGCTTAATATTTTATTGATTCATAGAAACTGAACAACTACTCAATAATCACTTGGTCAGGGAAGAGATAAAGAAAGAAATTAAAATCTTTCTAAGATTCAATGAAAATGAAGGCAAATTTCATAGCACGGAGTGCCTTCCTAAATAAATTGGAGCGATCTCATACTAGCAACTTAACAGCATACCTGAAAGCTCTAGAACAAAAAGAAGTAAACACACGCATAAGACTAGATGGCAGGAAATAGTCAAACTCAGGGCTGAAATCAATCCATTAGAATCAAAGAGAACAATACAAATAATCAACAAAACAAAGAGCTGGCTTTTGAGAAAAAATGATGCCCTGTAGAGAGATGACATAAGATGACTGCTCCCAGCCTGCTAGCTGCAAGGTGACTTAAGGATATGTGAGAATCCCAGCATACTGGGACTAAGGGTAAACATGCTCTCTCTTCAGAGAATCCTGATGTCCTGTCAAGTAAGCTGCATGGCTGAGGAAGTGGCCTTCATGGCCTTTTTCTCAAGGGAAAAATCTTTTTCTTTCTTTCTTTCTTTCTTTCTTTCTTTCTTTCTTTCTTTCTTTCTTTCTTTCTTTCTGTCTGTCTGTCTTTCTTTCTTTCTTTCTTTCTGTCTTTCTTTCTTTCTTTCTTTCTTTCTTTCTCTCTTTTTTTTTTAATAAACTAAGCAACAGTTAAAACTGTTGACTGCAGACAGATTTCTTGGTCTGCAAGGAGAAATAGGTGACCTTAAAACCAGATAACCCACTGTTTGAGTATTAGAAACTGATAAGATGAGAATTAGAAACTGTTAGCAATCTTTATTCTGATTACCTATAGAAGAAGCTGGAGAATTAAAAGAATACAGTTGTTTCCTTTACTCTTCATCCTCGTTGTCCTGATTATTGCCTGACACTTACCTAGGGATCCCAAAGCTCTAGACATTGACAGTGCTGGTCTAACTGGATGTCTGCATGTAGAAGGATGCAAATAAGTCAGTATTTATCCTGCATAAAACTCAAGTCCAAGTAGATCAAGGACTTAAACATAGAACCAGATACACTAAATCTATATAAGAAAAGAGAAAGTGGAAATAGCCTTAAACACATTGGTACAGGAGACAATTTCCTGAATAGAACACCAATGGCTCAGGCTCTAAGATCAACAATTGATAAATGTGACTTCTTGAAACTGAAAAGCTTCTGTAAGGCAAAGGACACTGTCAACAGGATAAAACAGCTGCCTACAGATTGGGAAAAGACATTAACTAACTTTATATCTAACAGAGGGATAATATCTTAAATATATAAAGAGCTCAAGAAGATAGAGTCCAACAAACCAAATGACTCAATATTGCTGTCTTCTGAGAGGTTCTGCTAGACCCTAACCAATACAGATATGGATTCTTGCAGCCAACCATTGGACTGAACACAGGGACCCAAATGGAGGAGTTAGGGTAAGGACTGAAAGAACTAAAGAGGTTTGCTAACCCCACAAGAAGAACAACAATATCAACTAACCAGACCCCAAAGAAATCCCAGGGACTAAACCACCAACTAAAGAATACACATGGAGGCTCCAGCTGCATATGTAGCAGAGGATGGCCTTATCTGGTACCAATGGGAGGGGAGGCCCTTGGTCCTGTGAAGCCTTGATGCCTCAGCATAGGGGAATGCTAGGGCACTGAAGCAGAAGTGGGTGGGTAGGTAGGAGAGCACCCTTGTAGAGGCAGGGGAGGGGAATGGGATAGAGGGATTGCAGAGGGGAAACTGAGAAGGATGATAACATTTGAAATGTAAATAAATAAAATAACACAATAAAATAAATAAAAGGTAAAAACACACAACAAAAAAGAAATATTCAACCTTCTTAATCATCAGCGAAATGCAAATCAAAAAAATCCCTGAGGATCCACCTCATACTGTCAGAATGGCTAAGATCAAAAACTCAGGTGACAGCAGATGCTGGCAAGGATGTGGAGAAAGGGGAACACTCCTGCCTTGCTGGTATGATTGCAGACTTGTTCAACCACTCTGAAAATTAATTGTGTATTTTCTCAGAAAATTGGAAATACTTCCACCTGAAGACCCAGCACTCCTGGGCATATATACCCTAAAGATGCTCCACCATGCTACAAGGACTCCACTATGTTCGTAGCGACCTTATTCGATCGAAATAGCCAGAAACTGGAAACAACACAAATGTCACACAAATGAATGGATACAGATGAGGTTCATTTACGCAATGGGATACTATTCATCTGTTAAAACAAAGACATCATGAATGTTACAGGCAAATGGATGGAAATAAAAAAAAATCATTGTCAGTAAGGTAACCAAGACTCAAAAGTACATCGTGATATATACTTGCTGGTAAGTAGATATTAGCCATAAATTTCAGAATACCCAGAATACAGCCCACAGATCCAAAGAAGTTAACCAAGAAGGAAGGTCCAAGTGAAGATGCTTGAATCTCACTTATAGGGGGAGCAGGATAGTAATGGGAAACAGGTAGGGGGACTTGGGTGGGAGTGGTGGAGTGGAATGGGAGGGGCAGGCAGGACCAGGTATGTGAAGAGACAGGATAGAGGCCAGGAGGGCCTGTAGAATGAATAGAAATATCACGCTGCCAGGAGTAGGGTAAAGGAAATCTTTAGGATGTCCCAGAGGCCTGGGATGGGTGATGCCCCGAGGAGTAAATGCTGGTGACCTCATCTGAGATATCTAACCATGGGGACATGGGACCTCAAGAGGCCACCTCCTATAACAAGGCCAGACCTTCAGTGAAGGGATAAGGACATCAAAACACAATACTTTTCATGCCAAATTTGTCATGTTTAAAAGAAATGCAGGGACAAAGATGGAACAGAGATGGAAAGAATGGCTGACTAACAACTGGCCCAACTTGAGACTCATCCCATGGGCAAGCAAAAATCTATGACACTATTCATGAACTCTGCTATTCTTCCAGAAAGGAGCCTAGTATAACTATCCTATGAGAGGCTCTACT
The DNA here is from genome assembly GCF_947179515.1 of Apodemus sylvaticus. Lineage (NCBI taxonomy): Eukaryota > Metazoa > Chordata > Mammalia > Rodentia > Muridae > Apodemus > Apodemus sylvaticus. The sequence goes on along the minus strand of NC_067472.1, from coordinate 198,542,022 downwards.
CGGCAGCTGACTGAAACAGACGGAGATTCCCATAGCCAAACTAGACAGAGGCCATGGGATCCTCATGGAAAAGTTGGGGAGAAAATTGAAGGCCTTGAAGGGGATAGGATCCCCACAGGAAGACAAACAATGTCAACTCACATGGACTCCTGGGAGTCCTTAGAGACTGAACCACCAACCAAAGATCATAAACAGGTTGGACTGAGGCCCTCAGAACGTGTGTAGCAGAGGGCTGCCTTGTCTTTCCTCAGCGGGAGAGGATAACCTAATCCTGCAGAGACTTATTGCACCAGGGTGGGGGATGTCCCACCCTCTCAGAGACAAAAAGAAGTGAAGATGGGGGAGGGAGATTCAGTGATGGGAGGGGAAACAGCATTTTGGATATACATTAAAAAATATATTGATTCACGTCTTTCAAAATAACTGTGTCACCATGAAACCATAATTAGTACCTTCTGGGCTATTTAGGAAGTGTGTGTATGTGTGTGTGTGTGTGTGTGTTTACATTCAGATATCTCATTATTTGTTTTATTTACATTTTATTTTTTTATAATTTTTATTTTTATCATATTCAGTACAATATATATTTTTATACCAATCATAAAAATGATGGACATGCTATTAAATGAACATAAAAAGATAAAGTCTTTTTGTTTGTTTGTTTGTTTTGTTTTTGGTAGAGCTTAAAATCTTGACTATGACTGTGGTAGAAAACTCAAATAAGAACAATTTTTAGACATTGGAGTTCATTGTAATAAGGCTGTACTTCAATGTCCCTCACATTACCAAAAGATTTTACCTCCATAGAAGCTAAGCTAACAGTTCTGCTGCACCAAGGAATGAATTGTAGGCACAATTAATTTGGGTACAGATTTCCTGCTATGGACAAATCTATTTGACTTGAGTGATTGTCATCATTTTCAGCCCACAGGGAACAGGTTACATTCATTTAAGAAATGGTGTGTGTATTAAGATGGTCTATCCATGAAGTCATTCATCAACTGTTTCGATGAACAATGGTTCTGCTTGGAGGGTGGCCCAGACAGGAAAGACTCTGGTTTATTGGTTGTAATGATTTTGAAAAGCATTCATCTCAGAAAAAGAATAACTTAAAAGGTTATCCTCAGAATTTATAAAATAATTATAAATATCAAGCGAAACATTCATTCTCACCCTTACAAGCCACATTCCAAATTAATTGTCTATGTTTCCTTTGACTGTATAAATAATTTTAAAATATGTAAGCTCTTCTGAAAACCATAGTATAGTGTAAAATCATCAAATAAACAATCCTACTTTAGAGAAGCTGCGATAGGAGAAACATGACTTCAAGACCATTATGTGGTACACAGCAAGACACTGTCATGCACAAATAAGCAGAACGTGTATATGGATTGTACAATATTGGGCATATTTCTCCAATTACCAAATTAGAGAAACTACTGGGTGACAGCCAACAAATTTCTAATTCCTCATATTTTTGAATTTCAATCGATTAGGATATGTTGGTAACATGAATTTTCTTAGTAAGAAATATTAAGGAAAAGTGATTCTTCCTGTTATTTTTGTTGTTAGAAGTGGGTTTGTTGCCGGGCGGTGGTGGCGCATGCCTGTAATCCCAGCACTCTGGGAGGCAGAGGCAGGTGGATTTCTGAGTTCAAGGCCAGCCTGGTCTACAGAGTGAGTTCCAGGACAGCCAGGGCTACACAGAGAGACCCTGTCTCGACAAAGCCAAATCCAGAAGTGGGTTTGTTGAAATATTGTTTCCTTGCTTTTTCTAGGATGTAGTTTACCTCCTAGTGTTGGTGTTTTCCATGTATTATCCTTTGTAGGGCTGGATTTGTGGAAAGATGAAGGCTGAGAAGGATGAGATGGTGGCTCCAACTTCTTCCTCACTCTGAGCACACCACCTGCCACAGCCCTGGACCTGCAGGAGGTGGAGAGCAAGAAAGACTGCTTCAAATCCTTCCCCAAGATGGATGACAGCGCACTGCAGCTCAACCACACTGCCAACGAGTTCGAGCGCAAGCAGGTGACTGGCTTAAAGAAGGAGCATCAGAAGTTGGGCCAGTCCTTCCTGGGCCACAGCTAAGCCTTTGAGCTGGATTATCAGGCCTTCTCCACAGGTCTGAACCAGGTCGTTGCTTTCCCTGGAGACGCCTATGACGCCATCAGAGAACTCTTTGCTGAGCAGCCCAGGCAGGCCATGGACCTGGTCATGGACTGTTAGCACTGTATCAGGGGCACCTGGCCAACTTCCCAGACATCATCCATGTTCAGAAAGGAGCTCTTACCAAAGGAAAGGAGAGTTGGCTACACGGGGAAGAAGGGAAGATGGAGGTCAAAAAGCTGATGTCATTCAAGACCGCTGTAACACTGTCTCCTTCACCACATTGGCCGAGATTCATCACTTCCATCAAATTAGAGTAAGAGACTTTAAATCACAGATGCAGCATTTTTTTACAACAACAAATAATATTTTTCCAAAAAGTGACCAAGAAGTGGGAAATCCATTTTGTGGAGGAATAAATAGATAATGATTCCTGATATGGTTAGTCTATTATGAGATTCAAATTAGATATAAAAATACCTTTTCTGTGGAGCCTGGATGTGAGAATCTTTCAATAGAATTTAAATTTCATTTTGCCTTCTTCCTATTAAACATCAAATTGGTGACTAAAGTTGGTAGACAAACTACTGAGGTCTGAGGCTCATTTAGTAGTCAGACTGATGGACTATTGTGATGTCAATTATCTAAGGCTCATGTCATTTGACACACTGACACATACATTGCCTTTCCTTATTCTCAGTGGCTTCAAAAATATTTTTTTTGTAATTGTTTGAAAAATTGTAAGGAATAACGTATTTTCACAAACAGATAGATAGATAAATAGATAGATAGATAAACAGATAGATAACCACAATAAAATATGTGCAACAATATGAGAACTATTTGTGTAAAATATTAGGATATATATACATCTCCAAAGGTACTCAGTTTCTGGTTTTTTAAACCTATTCAAAGTGAATGTGAAAAGGACAGCATGTAGACTTCATCAGCACTGTGAACCTTAGAGTCTAATAAATGAAAAAATCACAGGAATCTTTGAAGCCTATAGAAGAAGACACACACTTATTAGGATTCAATAAAGTTTATGTAGCTAATTTATGTTGAGGTCAAGGGAATAACCAGGTTCTCCTAAAAATTAAATCTAATTAGTTCTCAGGGAGTCCATATATTCTAAAATCCCAAGATTTGCCCAGCTCAAGATAGATTACATATGGATTCCTGGTGGTTAGAATCAAACAAACAAAAAGATCAAAACCAAAATTAGTATTTATAAACAATTAATAAAAATAAATCTTGTTCAAAGATTAGAGTCATTTCTCTTGCCTACAGGAAAAGAAAATGGAACTCCGTTGACTAGTGACTCCTATCAGGATTGTTAATAGCCACACTAACCCTTACTTTTACCTGAACAGGAAGTAAAAGTAATTGTTATTCATTTTCCTTAGATTTCCATTCCTTCCCAAACATCTCCATCAGCTTATGCACTAAGATAACTCCCAAAATATTATAGAAGCACCCTTTGCTTTATGAAGGCAGTGTTTCTCTCACTCCCCCAGGTATGTCCAATATTCTACCTTGATATTGTCTCTTCTCTCTTTTTTTTTCTTTTTTTCTGATGTATTTTTATTTTATTCGATATATTTTTTATTTACATTTCAAATGATTTCCCCTTTTCTGGCCCCCCACTCCCCGAATGTCCCGTAAGCCCCCTTCTCTCCCCCTGTCCTCCCACCCACCCCTTCCCACTTCCCCGATCTGGTTTTGCCGAATACTGCTTCACTGAGTCTTTCCAGAACAAGGGGCCACTCCTCCGTTCTTCTTGTACCTCATTTGATGTGTGTTTTATGTTTTGGGTATTCCAGTTTTCCAGGCTAATATCCACTTTTTAGTGAGTGCATACCATGATTGATCTTTTGAGACTGGGTTACCTCACTTAGTATGATGTTCTCCAGCTCCATCCATTTGTCTAAGAATTTCATGAATTCATTGTTTCTAATGGCTGAATAGTACTCCATTGTGTAGATATACCACATTTTTTGCATCCATTCTTCTGTTGAGGGATACCTGAGTTCTTTCCAGGTTCTGGTTATTATAAATAGGGCTGCTATGAACATAGTGGAGCATATATCCTTATTACATGCTTTGGAATCCTCTGGGTATATGCCCAGGAGTGGTATAGCAGGATCTTTCGGAAGTGACATGCCCAGTTTTCTGAGGAACCACCAGACTGATTTCCAGAGTGGTTGGACCAATTTGCAACCCCACCAGCAGTGGCGGAGTGTTCCTCTTTCTCCACATCCTCGCCAACACCTGCTGTCTCCTGAGTTTTTAATCTTAGCCATTCTGACTGGTGTAAGGTGAAATCTCAGGGTTGTTATTTGCATTTCCCTGATGACTAATGAAGTTGAGCATTTTTTAAGATGTTTCTCAGCCATCTGAAGTTCTTCAGGTGAGAATTCTTTGTTTAACTCTGTACCCCATTTTTAATAGGGTTATTTGGTTTTCTGGGGTATAACTTCTTGAGTTCTTTGTATATATTGCATATTAGACCTCTATCTGATGTAGGGTTGGTGAAGATCTTTTCCCAATTTGTTGGTTGCCGATTTGTCCTTTTGATGGTGTCCTTTGCTTTACCGAAACTTTGTAACTTTATGAGGTCCCATTTGTCAATTCTTGATCTTAGAGCATTGTAGTATTTGTAAAGATCTTTTCCCAATCTGTTGGTTGCCATTTTGTCCTATTGACAGCATCCTTTTCCTTACAGAAGCTTTGCAATTTTAATCCTTCCAATCCAGGAGCACAGGAGATCTTCTGAGATCTTCTATGATTTATTTCTTCAGTGGCTTGAAGTTCTTGTCATATAGATCTTTCACTTGCTTGTTTAGAGTCACACAAAGGTAGGTCATATTATTTGTGACTATTGTGAAGGGTGTCATTTCTCTAATTTCTTTCTCAGCTGCTGCATATGTGGCTGGAGAGATGGGTCCCTCCACGTGTACTCTTTGGTTGGTGGTTTAGTCCCTGGGATTTCCAGGAGTACTGCTTGGCTTCTATTGTTGTTCCTCCTATAGGGCTGCAAATCCCTTTAGCTTCTTGGATCCTTTTTTCTAGATCCTCCATTGGGGAACCTGTGCTCAGTCCAATGGTTAGCTGAGAGCTTCCAACTCTGTATTTGTCAGGCTCTGGAAGAGCCCCTCAGGAGACAGCTATATCAGGCTCCTATCAGCAAGCATTCCTTGGCATCCACAATGGCGTCTGGGTTTTGTAACTGTATATGGGATGGATCCGAAGGTGGGGCAGTCTCTGCAAGGCCTTTCCTTCAGTCTCTGCACCACACTTTGTCTCCATATATCCTTCCATGGGTGTTTTGTTCCCCTTCTAAAAAGGCCTAAATTATCCACACTTTGGTCTTCCTTCTTCTTGAACTTCTTGAATTATATATTGCATATTCCAAGTGTCTGGGCTAGTATCCACTTATCAGTGAGTACATACCATGTGTGTTCTTTTGTGATTGGGTTACCTCACTCAGGATGATATTTTGTAGCTCCATCCTTTTGCCTGTAAATTTCAGGAATTAATTGTTTTTAATATCTGAGTAGAACTCCATTGTGTAAATGTACCACATTTTCTCTATCCATTCCTCTGTTGAGGAACATCTGGCTTCTTTCCAGCTTTTGGCTATTATAAATAAGACTGCTAAGAACATAGTGAAGCATGTGTCCTTATTACATGTTGGGGCATCTTTTTGGTATATGCCCAGGAGTGGTATAGATGGGTTCTCAGGTAGCACTATGCCCAATTTTCTGAGAAACCATAAAACTGATTTCCAGAGTTGTTGTATCAGCTTGCAACCCCAACAGCAATAGAGGAGTGTTCCGCTTTCTCTACATCCTCGCCAGCATCAGCTGTCACCTAAGGTTTTGGTCTTAGCCATTCTGACTGGTATGAAGTGGCATCTCAGGGTTGTTTTGATTTGCCTTTCCCTGATGACTAAGGCTGTTGAACATTTTTTTAGGTCTCAGTCATTCTGTATTTTTCAGTTGAGAATTCTTTATCTCTGTACTCCATTTTTAAATAGGGTTATTTGTTTCTCTGGAGTCTAACTTCTTGAGTTCTTTCTATATATTGGATATTAGCCCTCTGTAGGATGTAGGATTGTTAAATATCTTTTCCCAATCTGTTAGTTGCTCTTTTGCCCTATTGACAGTGTTGTTTGCCTTACAGAAGCTTTGCAATTTTATGAGGTCCTATTTGTCAGTTCTTGATTGTACTGCATAAGCTATTCATGTTTTGTTCCAGAAAATTTCCCCATGTGCCCATGTGTTCAAGGCTCTTCCCCCACATCCCTTTCTATTAGTTTCAGTGTGTCTGGTTTTATGTGGAGGTCCTTGCTCCACTTGGATATGATCTTTGTAGCAGGAGATAAGAATGGTCAATTTGCATTCTTCTACATGCTGACAACCAGTTGAACCAGTACCACTTGTTGAAAATGCTGTCTTTTTTCCACTGGATGGTTTTAGATCCTTTGTCAAAGATCAAGGGAACATAGGTGTATGAATACATTTCTGGGTCTTCAGTTTTATTCCATTGATCTAGTTGCCTGTCATTGTACCAATACTATGCAATTTTTATCTGGATTGCACTGTAGTACAGCTTGATGAGGTCAGGGATGATGATTCCACCAGGATTTCTTTTATTTTGAGAATAGTTTTTGATATCCTTGTTTTTTTGTTTTTCCAGATGAATTTGCAAATTGCTCTTTCTAACTCCTTGAAGAACTGAGTTGGGGATTGCATTGACTCTGTAGATTGCTTTTGGCAATATGGACATTTTTATTATATTAATTCTGCCAGTTCATGAGCATGGGAGATCTTTCCATCTTCTGATATCTTCTTTGTTTTCTTTCTTCGGAGACTTGAAATTCTTGTCATACAGATCTTTCACTTGCTTAGTTAAGGTCACACCAAAGATTTTTATATTGTTTTTGACTATTGTGAAGGGTGTTGTTTCCTTAATTTCTTTCTTAGTCTGGTTATCCTTTGAGTAGAGGAAGGCTACTGGTTTGTTTGAATTAATTTCACATTCAGCCCTTCTGTTGAAGTTGTTTTTCATGTTTAGGTATTTTCTGGTGGAATTTTTGGGGTCACTTAAGTATCCTATAATATCATTTGAAAGAGTGATATTTTGACTTCTTTCCAATTTGTATCCCTTTGTCCTCCTTTTGTTATCTAACTGCTCTGGCTAGGCATTCAAGTACTACACTGAATAAGTAGGGGAGAGTGGGCAGCCTTGTCTAGTCCCTGATTTTAGTGGGATTGCTTCAGGGTTCTCCCTATTTAGTTTGATATTGGCTACTGGTTTGCAGTATATTGCTTTTATTATAATTAGACATCGATCTTGAATTCCTGATGTTTCCAAGACATTTATTGTGAAAGGGTGTTGAATTTAGTCAAATGCTTTCTCAGCATCTAATGAAATGATCATATGGTTTTTTCTTTGAGTTTCTTTATGTAGTATATTACATTGATGGATTTCTGTGTATTGAATGATCCCTGTATCCCTGGAATGAAGCCTACTTGTTCATCATCGATGATCATTTTGATGTATTTTTTGATTCAGTTTGCAAGATTTTATTGAGCATTTTTGCATCGATATTCATAAGGGAAATTGGTCTGAAATTCTTCTTCTTTGTTGGGCCTTTGTGTGGTTTAGGTTGTGGCTTCATAGAACTAATTGGGTAGTGTTCTTTCTTTTTCTATTATGTGGAATAGTTTGAAGAGTATTGGTATTAGGTCTTCTTTGATGGTCTGATAGAACTCTGCACTAAACCCATCTGGTCCTGGGCTTTTTTGTTGTTGTTGTTGTTTGGGATATTATTAATGACTGCTTCTATTTCTTTAGGTGTTATTGAACTATTTCGATCATTCATATGATCCTGATTTAACTTTGATGTTTGGTATCTGTCTAGAAAATTGTCCATTTCATCCAGATTTTCCAGTTTTGTTGAGTATACTCGTTTGTAGTAGGATCTGATAATTTTTTTTATTTCCTAGGTTCCTGGTGTTATGTCTCCCTTTTCATTTCTGATTTTGCTAATTTGGATATGTTTCTGTGTTCTCTGTTTAGTTTGGCTAAGGATTTATATATCTTGTTTACTTTCTCAAAGAACCAGCTTCTGGTTTTGTTGATTCCTTGTATTGTTCTTTTTGTTTCTACTTGGTAGATTTCAGCCCTGAGTTTGATTATTTCCTGCTGTCTTTTCCTTTTGGGTGCATTTGCTTCTTTTTGTCCTAGAGCTTCTGATGTTCTGTCAAGCTGCTAGTATATGCTCTCTCCAGTTTCTTTTTGGAGGCACTCAGAGACATGATTTTTACTCTTAGCTCTGATTTCATTGTGTCCCAAAAATTTGCTTATGTTGTGCCTCCATTTTCATTGAATTCTAAGAAGTATTTAATTTCTTTCTTTATTTCTTCCTTGACCAATTTATCACTGAATAGAGTGTTGTTCAGCTTCCACATGTATGTGGGCTTTCTATTGGTTTTGTTGTCTTTAAAGACCAGACTTACTCTGTAGTAATCTGGTAGAATGCATGGGTTTATTTCAATATTTTTGTATCTGTTGACTTCTGTTTTATTACCAGTTACATAATCAACTTTGGAGAAGGTACAATGAGTTGCTGAGAAGAAGGTTTATTCTTTGATTTTGCATGAAATGTTCTATAGGCAAATGGATGGAGCAATAAAATATCATCCTGAGTGAGGTAACCCAAAACAAAAGAACATATATGGTATAGACTCACTGATAAGTAGATATTAGCCCAGAAGCTTGGAATAACCAAGATTCAACTCAAAGACCAAATGAAAGTCAAGAAGAAGGAAGACGAAAGTGGGGATACTTTGGTCCTTCTTAGAAGGGGGGACACAATTACCATTGAAGGATATACAGAGTCTAATAGTGGAGCAGAGACTAAAGGAAAGACAATCCAGAGAATGCCCCACCTGGGGATTCATCCTATATACAGTAACCAAACCCAGAAGCTTTTGTGGATTCTAACAAGTGCTTGCTGACAGGAGTCTGATATATTTGTCCCCTGAAAGGCTCTTCCAGTACCTGACAAATACAGCGGTGGGTACTCTCAGTCAACCACTGGACTGTGCACAAGTTCCCCAATGGAGGAGCTAGAGTAAGGACCCAAGGAGCTGAAGGGATTTGCAGCCCCATAGGAGGAACAATAATAGGAACCAACCAGTACCCCAAGAGCTCCCAGGGACTTACTACCAACCAAACTGTATTAATGGAGTGACTGACTCATGGTTCCAGCTGCATATGTAGCAGAGGATGGCTTAGTTGGACATCAAAGGGAGGAAAGGCCTTTGATCCTGTGAAGGCTTGATGCCCCAGTATAGGGGGATGCAAAGACAGGGAATAGTAAGTGGGTGTGTTGGCGAGCAGGGGGAGAGGGGATGGCATAGGATGTTTTTGGAAGGGAATTCAGGAAAGGGGCTAACATTTGAAATGTAAATGAGGAATATATATATAATTAATAAAACATGGGATAAAACAAGATGAAACAAAAAGAATAAAACCCAAGAGGGGGAGGGGGATCCCATAGTTCAGTTGAATACAAGAATTGAAACAACATTGTGCTCTGTAAGTATCAAAATTAACATTTTCAATTCTGTGACAAAGAAAAATTTAACATACTAGATTAAAAAAAAAGTTATCTGTCTTTTTGTTGCATCCAATAAATACAATTCTCTATCATGAATAAACAAGATAGGAGGCAGAAATTTGCCTCCATGTAACATTTTATTTAATTGAATATTTATGTATTTATTTAGTTATTTTCCCCCATTTCTCTGCCTGTCTCTGTTTCTCTGTCTGTCTTTCTGTCTCTCTCCTTTGCTGGACCCTGGGTTTCTAAGATGCCTCCATCTAGGCCTGCTGTGGTCACTTCCTTCTTTCTGATGGCTGGTCCCCTGGAGGGATGTATCTTCTGCTTCTCAGGGTCCCAGATGCCATCTCTGTATCTTGGTATGCTGTCCCCAGCAGGGTCAAACTCAGGTTATCATTGTTGGAGGTAAGTACCTTTACATGTTGGGCCATATTCCTGGTGCCAGTCTTTTTCTTATGAACTCAAAGCACCAATAAGACACATATTAGGTCTTAATCCTGCATGTAGAAACTGTTAATAAAGGGTATTCCAAATTCACACTTGAGAGTTGGATCATCACTTCTTGTCCTTTTCTTCTGGGAACAAAGTCAGATCAAGCAAGTTACTCCTACCCACACCATCTCATTCTCCCACTTCTAGGTATGCATGGTGTGAGTTTCTTTGTACTGATAATCACACTGAAAAGTGAAGCCTTCAAGGTGGCAAGATACTACCGAGCTTATTCCCACTTCAGTGCCCTGGTGCACTCCACCAATTCCACCTGGTGATTTTCAGTCATTTGAGATTGTGTTTTTCTCTATATCCTCTGCCCTGGCCTGAATAACTCTAATTGCTTTCAGGAATTTGAACATGGTACAGGTGTTTCTCTGAAATGACTTCTAATCTCTGTGCAGATGCTGTCACTACACTAAAAGGAGAAATGATAATCACCTCCCAGCAGGATGACCTCATGGAATGCCAAATATTTATCTCATGGATGAAATGCTCTTCTGTGCAGATGATCAGAGTGTGACAAAAGTGGTTACTGCCTCACTGAATATGGCTTGGTAAGTTGCCTCCTTCTTTTTCATAGATTTCTTTCTCTGGAAATGTCTTGAAGGGAATGGGGTAGATATGCAAAATTTTGAGACAGGTTCTTGCAATGTTGTCCAGAGTTGACCAACAACACATGGGTTCACATGATCCACTTATTTCAGCCTGCATGTATGCAAGGCTAGCTAGGACAACTAACACATTTGTGGTCCATGCTGTGCTCAGTTGGGTCTGTGAACAAGCCTCTGAATGTTTTCAATCAGATCCATACAACCACACACCCTTGCCATATTCCTGGTGCCAGTCTTTTTCTTATGAACTCAAAGCACCAATAAGACACACATTAGGTGTCTACTGGCCCTTGGCAGCAAGATGAATTTCATTATTCTATTAATTTTATTGTCACAGAAAGTTCTAAGATCATGTGATGAAGGTAAATACATCTTTTCACAAAAGTAAGAAAAATGTCACCCCAAATTGTCTAAGATGTTTTTAGGATTCTGAATAGGAGGAATTGCAGTGCATCAATACATTATCTGTGGCTTTGTCATGTGACCATAGTGACAGTGCCTGGATATGCCTACATGTCCTGTACCAGTCTCAAAACTATCAGGGTGTCCCCCATCCTGTCTTGAGGCAGTGAAAATACAGCATGTTTCTCACCACACATTTGAGCTGCATTTTTCTTTCTTTATTCTAGAAGTTGTATACACCTTATTTTTTACTCATTTCTCTGCAGGTAATCCTTTAATAAAGAAAAAGAGGAGGGTGCTTGTCTTTGCCTGAATGACTTCAGTTATTAAATTGCACAGGGATCTGGGATCTTAGCAGGTCAAATGGTGAGATAATGTCTTAGTTCTGTGTGCCTTTAGTGTCCACAGTTCATTGCTGAGGATACAGTGAGTCTATTTGCTCAGCGCTATATGAATAGCCTGCATTGCCTGCAACACTGCAATTTAATCTGCCCGCTTTAGTTATGGAAAGTTTTATTTTCACAGTGCTAAGAATTGGACCTGGAGGCTTATGCAGTTTGAGCAAGCATTCTACTCCTGAGTTACATACCATGCCCGTAGTGAGAATTAAGAATTCTATTTGAAATATTCCATCTTTTAGCATTTCCTTTTCTTAAAGTGCCTGCACTTTATCTAGATTTTAATATTTTCTAAAATTGAATGCTAGCTATATAACTTAGTATAATGTAATGGCATTAATTTTGAACAAATGAAATTTTGTTACAAAAAGGACAATTATTATTTTGATGGATCTTCATTTTAATTTGAAAAACGTTATGTTTCCTGTGATTTTTTCTGTTACTTATTTGGGCTGGCATTATTAGGTTTGAGATAGGTTCTCACAATGTATCCTTGACTAGACTGAAACTTCCTGTGTAGATCAGACCAGCCTTTAGCTGGCAGACATCTGCAGCTTCTGTCCCAAGAATTCTAGAGTTAAAGGTGGATTCTAACCACCTGGCTAATTTTTCTATTTTAATGTCATCATATATGTAACATCATATTATAATATGCACACATTGCATATTAAATTTTATTGATTAATCTGTGTTTGCTTGAAGTAATGCCCCTGAAGAAACCTAAATAAGTCCTGCAATGTTGTCTCCTATGTTAACAGAAAGATGAACTTACATAAATACCTGGTGGATATGGAGTTCTGCCAGTAGGAGAGATATCTTGATTTTCCATTATTTGGCCTGTATCATTCTTTAAAGGCCAGTTTTTGACTTTGCTTTTATTATGCAATGTTTGTTGTTTTATTGTGTGCATGATAATGAGTATTGAACTCTGGGCCTTGTGCATTCTAAGCAAGTACCTGATTATTGTACTGGCTAGTTTTGTGAGTCAACTTGACACAGGCTGGAGTTATCACAGAGAAAGGAGCTTTAGTCGGGCAAGTGCCTCCATGAGATCCAGATGTAAGGCATTTTCTCAATTAGTGATCAAGTGGGGAGGGCCCCTTATGGGTGGTACCACCTTTGGGCTGGTGCTCTTGGGTTCTATAAGAGAGCAGGCTGAGCAAGCAAGGGGAAGCAAGCCAGTAAGAAACATCCCTCCATGGCCGCTGCATCAGCTCCTGTTTCCTGACCTGCTTGAGTTCCAGTCCTGACTTCCCTTAGTGATGAACTGCAATGTGGAAGTGTAAGCTGAATAAACCCTTTGCTCCCCAACTTGCTTCTTGGTCATGATGTTTGTGCAGGATTAGAAACCCTGACTAAGACAAATTGGTACCAGCGTAGTGGGGTATTCCTGTGACAACCTGACCATGTTTTGGGGAGGACTGTGGAAGGACTTTGGAACTTTGAGCTAGAAAAGCCATTAGAATATTAAGAGCTCAGTGGAAAGTTCTGTAGGAGCTTAGAAGACAATGTTAAGAACAGTGCAAAAGATGGAGGTCTGGCTTGTGAAATTTCAGAGGGAAGATTAAAGACTCTCACAGTGGCCATGTTTTGATTGTGAAGATTCTGTCATTTTGGTTAGCTGGGGATGAAGAATCAGCTGTGAGTAACAAGATACCAGAACCACTAAAGCAAACCTTTGTGTTACTGGGACTATTGATGCTGGTTTGCTGGAGCTAAGAAATTAGCAGTGATTAAGAAGAAACCAGCATAACTGAGATGAAATCTTCTTGGATGTGTTTTCTGAGAGCACAGAGAGTGTGTTCCAGAGATAGCCACAGCTGTATTTTGTGCTGTGGCTGGACTTGGTACTGTGTAAGAGTCACCCAGATGGTACTGGTTTTAAAGGCATGAAGGGGTCATGAAGAGCAGCTGAGGCTCTTGGCACACTGAGAGGCCACAGAAGGCCATTGGTGAAGGTACAGCCTCAGTTACAATTGATGGCCCAGGACTTGAAGGAGTCATGCATAGGAGCAGAGGCTTGTCACTATGAAGAGAGTCTATGAGAGGCTATTGGTGAAGCCTAATTACAGTGGAAGATAGCAGCGTTTTGGAGATGCCAGTACCATGCAATGACCACCAAGAACAGCAGCAGCAGTGAAGTACAGGCAGCTGGAGCCTAGAAGACAAGTTGTGTGCTACAAAGGGCGGAGCTGGAGAAGTGACCCCTGCCCTTGGAGGAGCCTGGAAAATTGTGAGTTGGATCCCAGACACTGAACCATTGGAGTTTGAGTTTTGCTTTTGGTTGTGACTGTGCCCTGATATGTTTCCCTCTTGAAGGAAGAAAGTATTTTAGTGGATCCCACAGTTAAAAGACTTTGAATTTTTAAAAGACTTTGAATTTTAAAGATATTGGACTTTTTAAGGTGATTGAACTTTTAATATGTAAAGACTGTGTGACTTTTAAAGTAATTTGGATCTTGGGGATGAATAAGAAAGTAAGGGATGAAGCTTAATAGTGATGTGTTTGTGTGTCAAGTTGACAAGGGGTCAATTGTATCAGCTAGTTTTGTGTGTCAACTTGACACAGGCTGGAGTTATCACAGAGAAAGAAGCTTCAGTTGGGGAAGTGCCTCAATGAGATCCAACTGTGGGGCATTTTCTCAAATAGTGATCAAGGGGGAGAGCCTCTTGTGCGTGGTTCCACCTTTGGGCTGATGCTCTTGGGTTCTATAAGAGAGCAGGCTGAGCAAGCCAGGGGAAGCAAGCCAGTAAGAAACATCCCTCCATGGCCTCTGCATCAGCTCCTGTTTCCTGTCCTGCTTGAGTTCCAGTCCTGACTTGCTTTAGTGATGAAGAGCAGCATGGAAGTGTAAGCTCAATAAACCCTTTCCTCCCCAACTTGCTTCTTGGTCATGATGTTTGTGCAGGAATAGAAACCGCGACTAAGACAATTATGTATGAATTATTCTAGACACAAGTTTTGGTATATATATGTTTAAGAAAAATACAGTTTTATTCTTTATATCTTTTAAGGACATATTTCTTCTATTCTCATTTGTGTATGTTTTGTGTGGACATGTGTGCATGCACACATTTATTTGTACACTTGACTGCAATGCCCACAGAGTCCAAAAGAGACAGACAAACTCCTGAAGCTGAAATTACAAGAAGTTGTGAACTCGACAACGTGTGTGCTGGGAACTAAACTTGGATTTTCTGAAAAAGTCTGAAGTGACCTTAAACACCAAGCCTTATCCCCACTCTCCACCTCCCTTCATAATGTACATGTTTGTGGGTGCATATGTCCTGTTGTTCATTTGGAGGACATCGGACAATTTGTAGCATTTTAGTAGGTTCTTCTACCATGAACATCCCAATGATCCAACCTAGATGATCAAGCCTGGTGACAGCTTTATCTGCTGAGCCATGATCTTCTAGGCACATACAAGAAGGAAGATCACTTTGTGGTAGCTTGGCTCCATACTGACTTCTCTGCATTGCTTACTGACTCTCATAAGGCTATTTCTGAAATTGGTGATTTACTTTCACCTTTAAAGATAAAAGATGACTTTCTTTGTCACTGACGTGGGATTCCTGTATGCAGCAAAATGCTGGGTCCTGTTTTTGTATCCACTCTGTTAGTCTATGTCTTTTTATTGAGGAGTTGAGTCCATTGATATTAAGAGATATTAAGGAACAGTGATTGTTGCTTCCTGTTATTTTTGCTGTTAGAGGTGGAATTCTGTTTATGTGGCTATCTTCTTTTTGGTTTGTTAAAAGAAGATTATTTTCTTGCTTTTTCTAGGGTGAAGTTTCCCACCTTGTGTTGGAGTTTTCTATTTATTATCCCTTGAAGGGCTGGATTTGTGAAAAGATATTGTGTAAATGTGTTTTTGTCAAGGAATATCTTGGTTTCTCCATCTATGGTAATTGAGAATTTTGCTGGGTATAGTAGCCTGGGCTGGCATTTGTGTTCTCTAAAAAGTGATCTGAGTCATTTACTGTTTTTTTCTTTGTAAACACTGGTGTTTCCTCAAAGGGATATAGTCATCAGACTTCCTTATCAGGGACAGAGCTGCACAACACTTTGTCAGAGCAATGCAAAGCCACTGAAACTTTTGGTGACTGAGTGGAGAGTTTTGAGTGTGTGACTACAAACAATGCAAATAAAAGTCCTTGTATATTAAAAAAAAATGGTCTGCTTTTACTGTTAATCTTCATGACGAATACTGGTTTTGATAGAAAAGACATTTCTAGATAAGAGAGGAGTAAACTGTACTGGCTTTATCTGATGCTGTGATAAAAATTATAGCCACACAAGGTAGAGAAGAGAGGAATTTGTTTTTTTTCTTATAGCTCCAGAAGGATAGTTTATTATTCAAGGTAAGATACCAAAACAGTCAGAAAAGGTGTGGAGGGAGGAGGAGCAGGAAGAGGAAGAGGACAAAGAGGAGGAGGAGGAGGAGGAGGAGGAGGAGGAGGAGGAGGAGGAGGAGGAGGAGGAGGCTGGGTGATTAAAGACACAAGAAAAACAACAGAATATGGATTCGGGCTCTCCACACTCAAGGTTTCCTCTCTCCCTCCCAGTGATGGTTTTCCTCCAGCAAGGAATCATCTCCTAAAGGATCATAATGTCATAAACAGTGCTATCAACTGTGAAGAAACTATTCAAATACCATAAGTGTCTGGAGTTTTTTTTTTTTTCATTCAAACCACTGTAAGTAACAACCCATCTCTGTATTTCTCTGGTTCAAATAAAGGAAGCTCACAGCCTTCTCATAAAAATGGATGCATTAGTTTCCATTAATTTAAACTGGGGAATGATGTTCCTCATTCAGACCACTGTTGGAATCTTTGGCAATTCCTTCCTCTTTCATCTGCATGACTTCCCGGTTTTCACTGCACAAGTGATGAGACCCACAAACTTGATTCTCAATCAGCTCATCATAGCAAACAACCTGGTTCTTCTCTCCAAAGGGATCCCTCAGACAGTGGCCACTTTTGGGTTGACATCATTCCTGGGGGATGCTGGGTGCAAACTTATCCTCTGTTTGTACAGAGTGGCCAGAGGGGTCTCCCTCAGCACCACCTCCCTTCTCAGTGGCTTTCAGGCCATTAAGCTTCACCCCAATACTTCTGGGTGGCTGAGCCTCAGAATTAGATCCTCAAAGTGGATTGGCACCTGCTGTTTCCTTTGCTGGATCCTGCACCTCATGCTCAATGTCCATGTAACCAAGATTGCACATGCCCCACAGAACAGTAAAAATCTGACTGCCAAAGGAATCCACAGATACTGTTCCTCCACCATGCCTGAGAGAATGGGTTTCTTACTAGCAGGAGTGATTTTATCCCTAAGTGATATTATGTGTCTGGTCATCATGGCCTGGGCCAGTGGCTCCATGGCCCTTGTCCTACGTAAGCACAAGCAGCGAGTCCAGTATATCCGGAGCCACAGCCTGTCCCCAAAGCCTGCCCATGAGGACAGAGCCACACGGACCATCCTGATCTTAGCGACCATGTTTCTCTCCTTTTACTCTCTCTCTTCCATCTTTTCACTTTGGATAACCCAGAGTGTGAACCCAAGCCACTGGCTGCTGAATACCTCTGTGCTAATTTCCCTGGGCTTCCCCACACTCAGCCCCTTTGTATATAATTGTAGTGATTCTTCCGCTTTTCAATGTTCCTTCTTTTCTTGTACAAAGAAAGCAGAATGTCCAACTATAGTCTCAGCATAATTTTAAGCTTTGTTGAGGATATGTCCCCTTTTATGTAGTCACATTTTCTTATTATTTGTAGGCTTATACTTATATTTTCATGCTTGCTTAATCATAAAAACATTGTGATATCATATTAAATAAAATTTAATTGTTTTATTTTTTGCTTCTTGTTGCTTCTCAGTAAACGTGGCTTAAAATGTAAACAAATGGGTGTTTATTTCCTAGAAATTGTGTACCACTCCCATCTATGCCTATGATATCCCCACTCTCCATCCTAAAGCATTGGGACTTAGAGTACAAGCATATCCTCAGCTATTTATCCACTTAGATATCAGTTTAAGCTACAGGAGACCATGACGCCTTTCTTCCTCCTTTTCCTCTTCCTCTTTTTCTCCTCCTTCTCCTTATCTCTTTTTTCTTTTTTATTAGATATTTTCTTTATTTCCATTTCAAATGTTATCCCCTTTCCTGATTTCCCCTCCAAAAGACCCCTATCCCTCCCCCCCCGCCCCCCCGTTTACCAATGCACCCATTCCTGCTTTCCTGTCCTAGCATTCCCCTACACTGGGGCAACACACTTTCAAAGGGCCAAGGGCCTCTCCTCTCACTGATATTCAACAAGGCCAGCCTCTGCTGCATATGCAGCTGGAGCTATAGGTCCTTCCATGTGACCCTGTCTTCAAAACACAGTCACATTTGCTGCGCTCCCTGTGTGGAATCTCCTAGCCTCTCCCCAGCTCTTCAGTGGAACATCTGTGGCAGCCATCCCGATCCCTCCCTTCCTATGTCCTGTCAATTCCACAAATCTCTCCAGTTCAACCTTTCTCTCCCCAGCTGGTGCTTTGTTTAAGCCCTGAACTGCAATGCACACACTTCAAGCCGACATAAGGGTTTCTTATGAAGGGCAACAAGTAAGTTAGAAGTAAATTTACACCTACGGGAGTCTGAATGAAAATATGCAGTAGCACTATTAGGAGATATGGTCTTCTTGGAGTAAGTCTGTCCTTGGAGGAAGTGTGTTAGTGGGCAGGGCTTATAGTCTCCACATGCTCAAGCCGAGATTGGTGTGACTCTGCCCTCCTACGCCCTTCAGCTCCATGTGCAGACCTCTCAGTTGTGTTTCCAGCAGCAAGCCTGCCTCCATGCAGCCAGGCTTCCCAACAAGATCTTAATGGACTAAACCTGTGACGTGTCAGCCAGACCTCATGAAATGTTTCCCTTTAGAGGAACATTGCCATGGTTACGGTAAGTCCTCACAGCGATAGACAACCTAAGAGAACACCTATCCATCCGCTGTTGCATGCGCAGTTGCCACAGTCTCATCCCAAGTTCTGTAGCAGAAACTTTGCTATAGTATCCCCTTCCACTCTTACCCCATCCCCTAAGGAATATTTTATTCAGAGCATCAGAACATTTCTACTCTGAGGTTTAAGGATGGTCACATGAGTGAGGCATTCAATGACAATGACAAGCTGCAGGAGGCAAAAGTATGTAACAAAATCTGAAGTAAGCTCACACCTATCTCATACACCTAGGAAGAGTGTGGAACCACATCCCAAGAAAAATTCCATGTTTTCAAAGAAATTGAGGTCAAAGACACTTGTGTGGCTTACTTGGAGTTATTTCAGAAGCACTCAAAATTTCACTTGCACACCTTCAATCTTTGACTATGTTCCGCGGTACCCCCACTTTTTATTTTTCAATAGCAGGATATCCATAGTAGTTTTTAATATGTTGATATACATTTATTTGTGATTTGATGACTGAGTATCCTATAAGGAACCAAATTATAATATTAGATCTATGAAAGCATTGTGTGTAATACTGTCACCAAAAGGAGGTCCAAACTATGTCTGGTACTGTTAGGTACGTGAGTATATTAATGAGAAAACCAAAATAATAACAAGAGAATAGATTCATATCATTAGTAGTTCTTGTGTCTGGGAAAAATAGGAAAAAATGTTTTCTTTGTAATAGGAATATAAATAGGATGAGGTTTCTATCCCAAGGAAAAATGAAATGAAGCCCATTCTTCACATAGATGGTAAAATCTGTTATGTTCCCAATGTCCATTCATAATCAGAGAGTCATTTGTTAAGTAACTCTTCTTTCAATTTATACAGCCTAATTTGTTCCCAGGTGGGCAGATATGGCTTTGGATGATACGGCCTATATCTCCCTTTGCCACTTAGCTGGAAGTTTCCTCTATTTCTAGTTACAGTCACTGTTTTCCTGGCTGCCAGAGATGTCCTCAATGACTAAAGATCTAAGAGGAAGCTGTAGTGTTTTATCAGGCTCTTTTGTAATGATAAATGCACACCCCTCCATAATTTTCTTCTGGAGAACTACAAATAGTGCAGGTTAATGCATCTGCTCTTGGAAATAGCCCTAAAACATAAGGAAAATTGAAACTGTGTTTAAGGGTGTATGAATTAAGCATTATAGATGAATCAAAACAGATTGCTACATCTGCTATACTAAAGGAAAATAATGAATAGGTTAATGACTATCAGGATCATGGATAACCCCTATACCATTAGGGTAATCTTTAATAAAATGAGTAACAGTTGGACAATTATTATAATCAGAAATTCAGGGTATATGAGAAAATCTGTTAGATCACCAACTGGGTGCTGATTTTTTATCTTTCAATTTATTCTGAAAATGGAATTCTACTATCCACACAGTTATATGAGACTTAAAAATGGATCTTTTTTTTTCATAAATGAAATTGGTTTAATGTGGGCTTGTTTTTATTTTATTTTTATTTTATTTTATTTTATTCTCTACATACTTGGTTTACATTCTAAATTATTTCCCCTTTTCCGGTTCCCACCTCCCCAGAAGTCCCATAGGTCCTCTTCCCTCTGACCTTTCCCCAGTCAACCCCCTCCCACTTCTCTGTCCTGGTAATCCCCTACATTGCTGCATCAAGCCTTTCCAGGACCAGGGCCCTCTCCTTCCTTCTTCATGGGAATAATTTGATATGTTAATTGTGTCTTGAGTATTCAGAGCTTCTGAGCTAATTAATATCCACTTATCAGTGACTGCATTCCATGTGTATTCATTTATGATTGAGTTATCTCACTTAGGATGATATTTTCTAGTTCCAACCATTTGCCTAAAAATTTCATGAATTCATTGTTTTTAATTGCTGAGTAGTATTCCATTGTGTAAATATACCACATTTTCTGTACCCATTCTTCATTGAGGGACAACTGGGTTCTTTCCAGCGTCTGGCTATTATAAATAAGGCTGCTATGAACAGAGTGGAACATGTGTCCTTATTGCACGCCTGAAAAATCCTCTGGGTATATGCCCAGGAGTGGTATAACAGGGTCCTCTGGAAGTGCCATGCCCAGTTTTCTGAAGAACTGCCAGACTAATTTCCAGACTGGTTGTACCAACTTGCAATCCCACAAACAGTGGAGGAGTGTTCCTCTTTCTCCACATTCATGCCAACACCTGGTGTCTCAAGAGTTTTTAATCTTAGCTATTCTGACTTGTGTGAGGTGAAATCTCAGGGTTGTTTTGATTTGCATTTCCCTAATAATAATGATGTTGAACATTTCTAAAGGTGCTTCTCAGCCATTCAAATTCTTCAGGCGAAAATTCTTTGTTTAGCTCTGTACCCCATTTTTAATAGTTTTTTTTTTGTCTCTTTGGAGTCTACCTTCTTGAGTTCTTTGTATATATTGAATATTAGCCCTCTGTCAGATGTTGTGTTGGTGAAGATCTTTTCCCAATTTGTTGGTTGCCATTTTGTCCTTTTGACAGTGTCCTTTGCCTTACAGAAACTTTGTAATTTTATGAGGTCCCATTTGTCAATTCTTGATCTTAGAGCATAAGCTATTGGTGTTCTGTTCAGGAATAGTTCCCCTGTGCCCATGTCCTCAAGGGTCTTCCCCAGTTTCTTTTCTATTAGTTTCAGTGTGTCTCATTTTATGTGGAGGTCCTTGATCCACTTGGAGTTGAGCTTAGTACAAGGAGATAAGAATGGATTGATTTGCATTCTTCTGCAAGTTCCTGCAAAGTTCTGCAAAGTTCCTGAACGGAACACCAATAGCTTATTCTCTAAGATCAAGAACTGACAAATGGGACCTCATAAAATTACAAAGTTTCTGTAAGGCAAAGGACACCGTCAAAAGGACAAAATGGCAACCAACAGATTGGGAAAAGATTTTCACCAACCCTACATCCGATAGAGGGCTAATATCCAATATATACAAAGAACTCAAGAAGTTAGACCCCAGGGAACCAAATAACCTTATTAAAAATGGGGTACACACCGAAACAAAGAATTTTCACCTGAAGAAATTCGGATGGCCAAGAAGCACCTTAAGAAATGCTCAACATCTTCCCCAGTTTCTTTTTCCTTGATCCATTTGGAGTTGAGCTTAGTACAAAGAGATAAGAATGGATCGATTCACATTCTTCTGCATGCTGACCTCCAATTGAACCAGCACCATTAGTTGAAAAGACTATCTTTTTTCCACTGGATGCTTTCAGCTCCTTTGTTGAAGATGAAATGACCATAGGTGTGTGGGTTCATTTCTGGGTCTTCAACCCTATTCCATTGATCTGCTTGCCTGACATTGTGCCAATACCATGCAGTTTTTATCACTATTACTCTGTAGTAAAGTTTAAAGTCTGGGATACTGAATCCCCCTGAAGTTCTTTTACTGTTGAGAATAGTTTTAGCTATCCTGTGTTTTTTTGTTATTCCAGATGAATTTGAGAATTGCTATTTCTAGCTCTATGAAGAACTGGGTTGGGATTTTTATGGGGATAGTATTGAATCTGTAGATTGCCTTTGGCAAGATGGCCATTTTAACTATATTAATCCTGCCAATCCATGAGCATGGAAGATTTTTCCATATTCTGAGATCTTCTTTGATTTCCTTCTTCAGAAATCTGAAGTTCTTGTCATATAGGTCTTTCACTTGTTTGGTTAGAGTCACCCCAAGATACTTTATGCTGTTTGTAGCTATTGTGAAGGGAGTAATTTCCCTAATTTCTTTCTCAGCCTACTTATCCTTTGAATATATAAAGGCTAATGATTTGCTTGCGTTGATTTTGTAGCCAGCCACTTTGCTGAAGTTGTTTATCAGCTGTAGGAGTTCTCCAGTAGAATTTTTAGGGTCACTTAAGTATACTATCATATCATCTGCAAATAGTGATAGTTTGACTTCTTCCTTTCCAATTTGTATCCCTTTGACCTCCTTATGTTGTCTAATTGCTCTAGCTAGAACTTCAAGAACTATATTGAAAAGATATGGAGAGAGGGGGCAGCCTCATGGGCACAGGGGAAAAGTTCCTGAATAGAATACCAATAGCTTATGCTCTAAGATCAAGAATTGACAAATGGGACCTCATAAAACTACAAAGTTTCTGTAAGGCAAAGAACACTGTCAAAAGGACAAAACGGAAACCAACAGATTGGGAAAGGATCTTCACCAACCCTAAATCCGACAGAGGGCTAATATCTAATATATACAAAGAATTCAAGAAGGTAGAACCCAGAGAACCAAATAACCCCATTAAAAAGTGGGGTACAGAGCTAAACAAAGTTCACATGAAGAACTTCAGAGAGCTGAGAAACACCTTAAGAAATGTTCAACATCATTAATCATTAGGGAAATGCAAATCAAAACATACCTGAGATTTCACCTTACTCCAGTCAGAATGGCTAAGGTCAAAAACTCAGGAGACAGCAGGTGTTGGCGAGGATGTGGAGAAAGAGGAACACTCCTCTACTGCTGGTGGGATTGCAAGATGGTGCAACCACTTTGGAAATCAGTCTGGCGGTTCCTCAGAAAACTGAGCATGACACTTCCTGAGGACCCTGTTATACCACTCCTGGGCATATACCCAGAGAATTCTTCAGCATGCAATAAGGACACATGCTCCACCATGAGTTTCTGCTTGTAACAGCGATGTCCTGTCCAGTAGTTCAAGGAGACTGAGTTTAAGAGTCTTGTGGAAGAGTGCGGGACAGGATTGAGGGAGTGGAAGGGGTCAAGGCCACCACAAGACTGACAGAGTCAACTAACTGGAGCCCATGGGGCTCACAGAGACTGAACCACCAAGGGAGCAGCATGCAAGTGCTGGATCTAGACCTGTGTCACATGCGTAGCAGATGTGCAGCTTGGTCTTCATGAGCTCCCCTAACAACTGGGGCAGGGCTCTCTCTGACTCTGTTCCCTAACTTTCCATCCCCTTCCCTTAGCTGGACTGGCTTGTCAGACCTCAGAAGGACAAGTTGTGCAAGATGATGTGCCAGAGTGGTTTGGGATCCATGGGAGTTTCTTCTTCTCTGTGGAGAAGGGGAGGAATAATTGGTGGAGTGGTTTCTGAGGGTATGACTGACAAAGATGCTGAGATCAGAACATAAACTAACTAACTAACTAACTAACTAACTAAGAAAAATTTCAGCATGAGGATTTCTCATGTGTCACCATCCCCTAATAATAAGGTATTGACATCTCTTCTGACCTCTACTAGCCCAGCTACACATATTCAAATTCAGGCAAAATATTCAAATACAGGAAATAAAAACATATATAAGAAAGAGTTCTCTCAATCAGCACTTGGAGGGACTTCCCGCCACCATCTTCACTCCCAGATGGTGAGGACAGGCAGCTCTAGGTACACAGAGATATCCCAAGTTTAACATCACTTGGAACACAGACCACCAGACTTCTGCTTGCACCCAAAGCCTGGGCAGCTCTGCAGTTCAGCTCTGTGCCACCCCTGACATGGGTTGATTGCCCTGCAGAGTAATCGCCACTTGGAGGGGCTCCCTGCTGCCATCTTTGCTCCCAGATGGACAGGACAGGCAGCTCCAGGTACACAGAGACAACCCCGATTATAACATTGCTTGGGGCAAGGCACACCAGGGCTCCAATGGCACCCAAGAGTAGGGCAGCCCATCAGCAATCTGTGCCAGGGGAAACCCAGTCATCCAGAGGAACAGAAATAGCCTTACAGGCTCACAGGAAGTTCAAGCACCAGACAGTGACAACAGCACCAACTAACACCAGAAATAACCAGATGGCAAAAGGCAAATGTAGGAATGTTACTAACAGAAATCAAGGCAATATGGCAGCATCCAAACCCAATTCTCTGACAACAGCAAGTCCTGGACAACACACCAGAAAAACAAGATTTGGATTTAAAATCATTGGTCATGATACTGTTAGAGGAACACAAGAAGGACTTAAATAACGCTGTTAAAGAAATACAAGAGAAAATGGATCAAAAGATAGAAGAAGCCCTTACAAGGGAAACACAAAAATCATTTAAAGAAATTCAGGAGAATATGGGTCAACAGACAGAAGCCAATAAAGACAAAATGCAAACAATTACTTAAAGAAATACAGGAGAACTTGGGGCAACAGGCAGAAGTCATGAAAGAGGAAACACAAAAATCTCTTAAAGAATTACAGGAAAACACAAAGAAAGAAGTGAAGGAACAGAGCAACGTCATCCAGGATCTAAAAACAGAAGTAAAAACAACTAAGAAATCACAAAGGGAGAAAATTTTGGAGATAGAAAACCTTGGGAAGAAATCAGGGGTCATAGATGCAAATAACAGCAACAGAATACAAGAGATAGAAGAAAGAATCTCAGATGCTGAAGATACCATAGAAACCATGGATTCAACCGTCAAAGAAAATGCAAAATGCAACAAGCTTGTAACCCAAAGCATCCAGGAAATCTAGGACACAATGAGAAGTCCAAACCTAAGGATTATATGCATAGATGAGAGTGAAGATTTACAACTTAAAGGGCCAGCAAATATCTTCAACAAAATTCTGAAAAACAGCTTCCCTAACCTAAAGAATGAGATGGCCATGAACATATAAGAAGCCTACAGAACTCCAAACAGACTGGACCAGAACAGAAATACCTCCTGTCACATAATAATCAAAACCCCAAATGTACTAAACAAAGAAAGAATATTAAAGGCAGTAAGAGAAAGAGGCCAAGTAAATATAAAGGAAGACCTATCAGAATTACACCAGACCTCTCACCAGAGACCATGAAAGCTAGAAGATCCTGGGCAGATCTCACGCAGACTCTAAGATAACACAAATGCCAGCCAAGACTACTATACCTAGCAAAACTCTCAATCACCATAGATGGAGAAACCAAGATATTCCATAATAAAACCAAATTTACACAAAATCTTTCCACAAACCCAGCCCTACAAAGGATAATAGGTGGAAAACACCAATACAAGGAAGGAAACTACACCCTGGAAAAAGCAAGCCTTGTTTCATAAAACCCAAAAGAAGATAACCACTCAAACACAAAAATAACATCAAAAATAACAGGAAGTAATAATCACTATTCTTTAATATTTATTAACATCAATGAACTCAATTACCCAATAAAATGACATAGACTAATGGATTGGATACATAAACAGGACCCTGCATTTTACTTCATATAGGAAACACACCTCAGTGTCAAAGACAAACACTACTTCAGAGTAAAAGGCTGGAAAACAATTTTACAAGCAAATGATCTCAGGAAACAATCCGGAGTAGCCCTTCTAATATCAGACAAAATTGACTTTCAATCTAAAGTCATCAAAAGGGACATCTTGCTGGTCAAATGAAAAATCCACCAAGAAGAACTCTCAATTCTGAATATCTGTGCTCCAAACGCAAGGGCACCCTCATTCATAAAAGAAACTTTACTAAAGCTCAAAGCACACATTGTACCTAACACAATAATTGTGGGTGATGTCAACACTCCACTCTCCTCAGTGGGCCAATCAGGAAAACAGAAACTGAACAGAGACACAATGAAGCTAATTGAAGCTTTGGACGAATTAGATTTAACACACACACACACACACACACACACGCGCGCGCGCGCGCGCGCGCGCACATTCTATTCTAAAGCAAAAGATTATACCTTTTTCTCATCACCTCATGGTACCTTCTCCAAAATCGACCATATAATCGGTCACAAGACAGACTTCAACAGATATAAGAAGATTGAACTAACTTCATACCTCCTATCAGATCACTATGGAGTAAGAGTGGTCGTCAATAGCAACAAAAACAACAGAAAGCCAGCATATACATGGAAGCTGAAAAATACTCTACTCAATGATAGCTTGGTCAAGGAAGAAATAACGAAAGAAATCAAAGAGTTTTAGAATTTAATTAAAATGAAGGGACAACATACTCAAATCTTTGGGACACAATGAAAGCAGTGCTAAGAGGAAAACTCATAGCCCTCAGTGCCTCCAAAAAGAAACTGGAGAGAGCATACACTAGCAGCTTAACAGCACACCTGAAAGCCTTGGAACAAAAAGAAGCTAATTCACCCAAGAGGTGTAGGAGACAGGAAATCATCAAACTCAGGGCTGAAATCAATCAAGTAGAAACCCAGAGAACCATAAAAGAGTCAACAAAACCAGGAGCTGGTTCTTTGAGAAAATCAACAAGATAGATAAACCCTAGGCCAGACTAACCAAAGGGCACAGAGACAGTATCCAAATTAACCGAATTAGAAATGAAAATGGAGATATAACAATAAAACCTGAGGAAATTCAAAAAATCATCAGATCCTACTACAAAAGCCTATACTCAACACAACTGGAAAATCTGGAGGAAATGGACAATTCCTAGACAGATACCAAATACTAAAATTAAATCAGGATCAACTAGATCATCTAAGCAGTCACATAACCTCTAAAGAAATAGAAAGGGTCATAGAAAGTCTTCCAACCAAAAAAAGCATAGGACCAGATGGTTTTTCGTGCAGAATTCTATCAGACCTTCAAAGAAGACCTAACACCAATACTCTTCAAATTATTCCTCAAAATAGAAACAGAAGAAACACTACACTACACAACACATTCTACAAAGCCACAATTACACTGATACCACCCATCCCCTCTATACAGAATTCCTGAAGCAGTATTGCCCCCCATTCCTTAAGCTTATTTGTTTCGCTAGAGTAGAACTTATTGAGTTTGTTGTATATATTGTATATTAGTCCTTTTTCAGATGTAGGATTGGTAAAGATCTTTTTCCAATCTTTCAGTCTCCTTTTTGTTGTATTGACACTTTTCTTTGCCTCCCGGAAGCTTGACAATTTTATGAGGTCCTATTTGTCAATTCTTGCTCTTATAGCATCAGCTATTGGTATTTTGTTCAGGAAAATTTCCCCTGTGCCCAAATGCTTGAGGCTCTTCCCCACTTTCTTTTCTATTACTTTCACTGTATCTGGTTTCATGTGGAGGTCCCTGATCCAGTTGGACTTGAGCTTTGTACAGGGGATAAGAATGGATCAAATTGCATTCTTCTACATGTTAACCGCCAGTTGAACCAGCACGTTTTGAAAATATTCTGTCTTTTCTCCACTGGATGGTTTTAGCTCCTTTATCAAAGATCAAGTGGCCATAGTAGTTTTGATTTGTTTCTGGACTTTCAACTCAATTGCATTGATCTATCTTCCTGTCCCTGTACCAATTCAGTGCAGGTTTTATTACTATTGCTCTGTAGTACAGGTTGAGGTCAGGGATGGTGATTCTGCCTGAAGTTCTTTTATTGTTGAGAAATTTTTGCTACCCTGAGATTTTTTAATTCCTGATGAATTTGCAAATTGTTCTTTCTAGTTCTATGAAGAACTGAGTTGGAATTTTGAAGGGGATTGCATTGAACCTCTAGAAGCTTTCTGAAAGATGGCCATTTTTACTATATTAATCCTGCCGATCAATAAATTTAGGTGATATTTCCAGCTTTTTCGTCATCTAATGAAATGTTTAAGCTGGGCAGTGGTGGTACACACCTTTAATCCCAGCACTTGGGAGGCAGAGGCAGGTGGATTTCTGAGTTTTAGGCCAGCCTGGTCTACAGAGTGAGACCAGGACAGCCACGGATACACAGAGAAAACTCTGTCTCAAAAACAAACAAGCAAAAACAAATGAAATGTTTATGTGGTTTTATTTCTTTGAATTTATTTATGTAGTAGATTATGTTGGTGGATTTTCATATATTGATCCATACCTGTATCTGTGGGATGAAGCCTACTTGATCATGGTAAATGATCATGATAATATGTTCTTGGATTTGGTTGGCAAGAATTTTATTGAATATTTTTGCACCAATGATCGTAAGGGAAATGGGTCTGAAGTAGTCTTTGTTTGGTCTTTGTGTGGTTTAGGTACAAGCATTAGTGTAGCTTCATAGAACAAATTGGCTAGTGTTCCAAACTATCCCTTCTATGTTGTGGAATAGTTTGGAGAGTATTGGTATTAGGACTTCTTTGAATGTCTGATAGAATTCGCCACTAAACCTGTTTGGTCCAGGGCTTTTTTTTTAGTTCGTAGACTATAAATGATTGCTTCTATTTCCCTAGGAGTTGTAGGACAGGTTAGATGGTTTATCTGATCTTCTCTGAACTTTGGCACCTGGTGTGTGTCTAGAAAATTGTCCATTTCTTCCAGATTTTCCAATTCTGTTGGGTATAAGCTATTGTAGTAGCATCTGATGACTTTGAAATTTCTGTTTTTTTGTTTCTGTGGTGATATTTTGGGGTTGTTGAAAGAAGATTACTTTCTTACTTTTTCTAAGGTGTAGTTTCTATCCTTGTGTGTTGTCTTTTTAATCTATTATCCTTTGTAGGTCTGGATTTAGAAAGATATTGTGCAAACTTCACTTTTTCAAGGAATATCTTGATTTCTCCAAATAAGGTGATTGAGAGATTTGTTGGATATAGTATTCCGGGTTGGTATTTGTGTTCTCTTAGGGCCTGTATGAGATCTGCCCAGGATCTTTTAGCTTTCATGGTCTCTGATGAGGAATCTGTCATAATTCTGATAGGTCTGCCTTTATATGTTACTTGAATTTTTTCTCTACTGCTTTTAATATTCTTTCTTAGTTTACAGCATTTGGCGCTTTGATTATTATGTGATGGGAGGAATTCCTTTTCTTATCCTGTCTATTTGGAGTTCTGTAGGGTTCTTTTATGTTCATGGGCATTTCTTTCTTTAGGTTAGGAAAGTTTTTTTCTATAATTTTGTTGAAGGTATTTACTAGATCTGTATGTTTGGGGAGCTCTCTCTTCTATACCTATTATCCTTAGTTTTGATTTTCTCATTGTGTCCTGTATTTCCTAGAGGTTCTGGGTTATGAGCTTTTTACATTTTGCATTTTTATTGTTGTTTCAATGTTTTCTATGGTATCTTCTGCATTGAGATTCTCTCTTCTATCCTGTTTCGTCTGTTGGTGATGCTGGCATCTTTGACTCCTGATCTATTTTCTATGTGTTCTAACTTCAGGGTTGTCTCCCTTTGGGGTTTCTTTATTGTTTCTATTTCCATTTTAAGGTCATGGATGGTTTTGCTCATTTTCTTTGTTTGATTGCATTTCCTGTAATTATTTAAGGCAGTTTTGTGCTTCCTCTTAAAGGGTTTCTACCTGTTTACCTATGTCCTCTTGTATTTCTTTAAAGGAGTTATTTATGTCTTTCTCAAAGTCCTCTATCGTCATCATAATAGTGATTTTAGATCTGTATCTTGCTTTTTTGATGTGATGATATATCCAGGACTTGCTATGATGGGAGAATTGGGTACTGATGATGCGAAGTAACATTGGTTTCCTTTGCTTATGTTCTTATGCTTGTCCCTGGCCACCTGACTATCTCTAGTGCTACTTGCTGATACTTTGTCTGACTGGATCCTGTCCTTGATGTGATCCTGGCTTTGTCAGAATTCCTCAGAGTTCAGATGTCTCTGTGATCCTGAGATCCTGAGTATGTCATAGCACCTGGGAACTGCCTTTGGGACCAAGATATCCTGGTCTGACCAAGCTCCTGGGATTCTGTGATTCTCTGATCCTGTGATCCTGCAATCCTGGGTATGTTAGAGCACCTGGGAATGGAGCTTCCTCTATGTGGTGTGATACTGTCTGCCATGTCTGCAGTCAAGGTCTCCTCAGAGTAGTGACCCAGACCTGAAGGAACCTGTGCCACTGGTCAGGAGGAGTTCCTGGGTGCATGGGTCCCACTTGTCTCAGGTACTTCTAGTGTTGGGGCAGATGTTGTATCCTCCCCACTTCTGATTCTATAAGCCTGGGCTTGTTAGTGCCCCTGGGAGTGGAGCTTCCTCTGTGTGTTGTGGGACTGGCTTTGGAATTCAGTGCCCATGCTCAGGGCTCTGGTCCATTCTGGAAGGGGATCATACACTTTCACTTTTGAATATATTTCCCTCACATATGAGACACCGTAAGTAAAAACACTGTGACTGAGTTATACCTAGAAAAATAAGTAAGGTTTATATGTTCTTTCATAACTCATGTCTATAACCTTTGATAAGATCTTCCTTGTGATCTAAAGTTTAGACTTTCTTGTTCTCTGTCTACATGTTAATTGTACTAACATGTACATATGTTCACATATGTACAGGTATTATTGTCCAAGTTCTGCAAATGAGAGATCAAGTGTCTCTCTCTCTCTCTCTCTCTCTCTCTCTCTCTCTCTCTCCCTCTCCCTCCCTCTCTCTCTCTCTCTCTCTCTCTCTCTCTCTCTCTCTCTCTCTCACACACACACACACACACACACACACTCTCTCTCTCTCTCTCTCTTTCTCTCTTTCTAGGATTGTGTGATTTCACTTAATATTATATATTCTAATATCTTCCTATCTTCTGAGAACTTTATGATTACATTTTCTTTAGAGCTGCATAAAGATCCAACATACATATCCACTTTTGTGTTAGAGTAGAGAAATGTGGGTGTATTTTATTTGATTTTTTCTCGGTATTCTTTCACTATATTAATAATTTTACTTTGTGCATGAACTCTGCTGTGTTAAATCTTATGTTGATTGATGAACTTCATGGATATCTCATATATGGTAGAAATGGTCACAGATACAACTGGTTGATAAAGTTCCTCTTCTCAGTGCTGGAATATGAACACAGAAGTAGTTCCCAGATTGTATGGTAAGTACTCATGGTGGTTCAGTTATGCTTATAATCTGATGAAAATTTCCCATAATCTATGGAAAACAGAGAATAAAGAATTGGACAGTATTCTACAGATATTCTTCATGCACAATGATTCTGTGCAACTTCCAAATCAGAACACAAAAGTATCCATAATAAAATTATCTAACTACTGTAAGTGTTATACTGAGGCTGACTGCATGATATAAAGGAAGCTATATCGCCTTGCTGGGGTATATTGCTGGGGTAAATGTCGACATTTAGAAAAAATGTCTAAAGTTATTATTTTTAAAGTATTTATCTCCAAAAAGGGATGTGGGGGAAAAGAGGCTCAAAATGTTAATAAAATTATTTTTATTCATTTTATTGAAAATAACTTATTTTAATGTATATATTGATAGTCAATAATTAAAGTTGATAAAGTTTTAGAGTCTCAATCACAGTGAAATGAACAAATGAAACATCTTAGGAAGGAACCTTATTTATAAAACTTTCTCAAGTGGCCATTCTTGTGCACTTAGAGTTAAAATGACAAGCCTGCCTGCCCTGCCCTCTAGCCCACTGTCCTTTGCCCTCTCTTCCTTCATTTTCTTGCCTTTTTGTTTTTCCTAGGTATTGATGAAATACATTCGCATCAGTATGGCCCCAATTTGCTTGCATAATTCTACCAGAGCTAGAGTATGGCTGGGATCAATTTGTGGATCCAACCAACAGATTAGGGAACCACAACACTAGGGTAAATACCATCACTATCCCTTGACTTCTTCCATATTTTATCATTTATTATATTGGGCACTTGAATTCTGTCAAAGTGACAATATACTAACCATTTCTTATCTGATCTCCAGAAACTGAGTAAATTATATTTCATAGCTAAACGTCTTTGAGTTTCAAAGACAATTAAAATTGAGGATGTTATTATAGATTGATAAAATGGTATGAATAGAATTATTTCTAGCCTTGAAAACAGCTATGTCCTCAAAATGTGTTGCTCAGAGGTAAATGATAGTTCCTGTTAAATAAAATAGAAGCTTTTCTAAACAAGGAGACTGGGTAAGTTATAGTGTGAAAACCTGGACACCTAGTATTCAGTAATGCATACTCAGAGTCACAGTGCTGCTGCAGCAATCTGTGGAGGAAAATGTCTATGCTGGAATGAGCTCACTTATTTTCCCACGATGTCTCTACACTCTTTGCCATTGCATAAAACAATAGAGCTTGACACAAATGAGAATATAGTATATCATTTAATATGTGATGTTTGACAACCGGGACATGGTAAAGTATTTTAATGTAGAACAGATTACCTGCAGCTCACTCAGCCAAAGTAAGCTGTACAATCTACAAAACTGCTCAAGTCTAAATCAATATCTATAAAAAAACACAGCAACCATATACACAGAGAAGCACACATGCACATACCCACCCCACAAACACACATATTCTACCATACAGACATCCAAATACACTCACACATCTGACAATCACAAGGAGACAACACAGAGCAAGTGCAATATTTTGAAAACATCAATGATTTAGCTTGTGCAGTCCATTGGTCTTGTCATTAAGCATAGCACAAAAGGAAATAATGAATAGTTCTTGAAAGGTGGATTAGAAATGAATAATACAAATATTTTCTTCATTTCTTAAGTTTTGGGAGGGGAGGAAAGAGTTTATTTAACTTACACATCCTCACTATAGCCTATATTGAATGCAACCAGGACATGAACTCATTGCAGAAACCTAGAAGCAGGAACTGATGCAGAGCCTGGTGAAAGATGCTGTTTATGGTTTCCTCGTCAGGGTATGCACAGCTGGCTTTCTTTTTCAAAAGAAAAAAACACATTTATTTATTTTATATCCCAATATCAGCCCTTACTCTCTTCCATAGTACACCTTCATTCAAGTCCTCTGCCCAGTCGACCTCTGTGTGTTACCCCAAACTAGAAGTTTCCAAGAAACAACGCCCTGCCCTTCAAATCACTGAGGGACTGGGCACATATTCTTACACTGAGGCCAGAAAAGGTGGTCCATTTAGGAGCATGGCATCCAGAGGCAGACAGGCAACAGGCTCAGGGAAAGACCCTACTCAAGTTGTTGGAGTCCTGAATGAAGACCAAGCTGCTCATCTGCTACATATATGTATGGGGCCTAGGGCCAGCTCATGTTCTCCCATTGGTGGGTGGTTCACTCCTTGCCAGACACCAAAGATCTAAGATACTTAACACTGTTGGTCTTCCATTGGAATCCCTGTCCTTGTTGGATCCCTCAATCCTTCTCCTAGCTTTACAATAAGACTCTCCAAATTCTGTCTAATATTTGGGAGTGAGTCTGTTTCTGTTTCCATTGGGTAATAAGTGGAACCCCTCAGAGGACAGTTACAGTTACTTCCTCTCTGTAAGCATAAGAGAGTATCATTAATACTTTCAGGGACTGGTTCTTGCCCATGAGCAGGGTCCCAATTTGTGCCAATCATTGGTTGGCAATTCCCTCAGTCGCTATTATTGTCCCTGTACATTTTGTAGGCAGGACATATCGTATATTTCCAGTTTCTGGCTATTATAATTAAAGTTGCTATGAACATAGTAGTGCAAGTGTCCTTGTGGGATGGTGGAAAATCTCTTGGGTGTGTGCTGTCTGTATGCTTTGTTTGCTCAATTTACTGAGATGTAGCTGTTTGGGTAAACTGCAGTGTCCAAGAAACTGATATTCTATAAAGTTGCACCGTATAAAGTATCAAGAATATTTCCCAGGCTCCCTATGCAGTATATTTATGGTTAAACATTTTATTTTGATGCCAAAAGATCTTCAGTTTAAATCCTCAACTCAAAATTGTAAGGCTCAAATTTAACAGGAATAGAACTGTCAACTCCTACTCTTATGAATGCCACTAATTTGAAAGAGTTACTGCATTCCTATGGGTGACAAAGTTTATTTAGATCCCTGTTAATCCTAAAACTAATTACTAAAACCAAGGCAAGTTTTTTAAAATCAGGCTTACTTAATAAATGATCCTCAATCTATTCAGTGATTTAATTGACATATGGGCATGATAAACACTGCAACTGGATCGTGGTTAACACTAGACAGAACTGTGCCCATGCCTCTCCCTCCAGCAGGGCTCTGTTCAGGCCGTGGACACTCTGCCTTGTCAAATAAGGTCAGTTTTCCCAAGTACATTCTCTACAGGAACATCTCTCAAACCTCCTGCTTCTGGCTGTTGAAAGCCCATGCTATCTTGAGCAGCAACAGAAGACTTAATGCTTTCCTGTAGGACAGCCAAAGACTGGCCAAGGAAGCCATCTTGTTGACCATAGAAGTCAGGACAAATATCTAGGTAGCCTGCAAGTCTTTGCAATTTTAGTGGAAACAGAGACAATTTGGTTTATACTTCTGCTACAAGTTATTCTTTTCAGAGTTTTGAGGATGTGGATTTACTAACTGTAGCTTTAATAGGGCAGACACCTAAGTTTATTTACCAAGACAATAGCTGCCTTTCTAATTCATTTAATTGGGGCCCCAGGTTACAGTTTTCTAAAACTTGTAGGCCTCTTGCTGAGAAAGAGAAACACATAGTACCTTGTTGACCTACTTCCCTCTTAAAGAGACAATCTCACAAAACAAGTTCTATGTAAACTTTTTACTCTTAATTTATTTAAAAATACTGCTTTGCAATGACTGCTCTCAGTTAACCAACATCTGGGATTCCTGGTAAATGAATTGAAACTGTTTCAAGCTAAAGTAAATTGTGAGGGTCTAGAAACCAGCTTAAGACCTGCAAGTACAATTCATTAGAATTTCTAAGAAAATAAAAGCTTAAATAATTAGTGTTCTAAACATTGATTTACGATTTGTAAACAAAAGTTATAAAAGTGTAAGAAAGCAACTAAAGGTAATAATGTTTCAGATTTCCTCTCCTATGCTATTGTTAGATGAAAACTTCTAAAGTTCACAATTTTAACATGAATGAATGGAGTTCTAATAGGCTATTAATGTAGACCTGGTTCTTCAGGCTTTTAAAATATTGATGCTAGTGGCTTGGATTAGTGGTAGATACTTTTAATCCTGGAACTGGAGGCAGAGTCAGGCAAATCACTTAGATGGAGGCCAGCCTGATCTACAGAGTGAATTAATATGTAGGGCTACATAGCAATTAATATACAAACACACATATATACACATTTATAAATACATATTATTACTGTCAAAATTTCTAAGTTTAAAATTTTTAAGGATGTCTTCTAAATATAAACTTGAACATTATTCTACTAAATACTTCATTTATACTTGAGGGAGTTGACATGCATCCACCACGTTAGATCAAATGGACTCCAGATAACTATTCTTGTCAATAGTTTAAATAGTATGTTAATAATAATAAGTATAAATAATAAACTATGTTTCCCTGCCTGCATCCTGTTCCAGAGTGTAGAATTCCTACTTCCTCCTCTCTCTCTTCCACTCCCTCCCTGTTTTATAGCCTGGAAGTTGTGTCTGAAAAAGCCTATATTGTGTTCCTGAAAGTCTGTTAATAAAAAGTGGTTCCCCTCTTTATGGGCATGACTAATTTCATTCAATTTGCTCCCTAAAGGTGGAATATGTGGGGGGCGGGGCAGCGAGCAGTGCGGGGTGGCCATGGAGGAGGAGAACTTGGCTGCCTTGGAGAGCAGCTGAAATGCCTGTTCTTCAGGCAGGGCAAGCTGGAGACTGAAGCCATTCACCTGGTCCTGTCCTCAGATGCAGCAGAATGTCTTCCAGTATCCGGGATCAGGACTGGTTCCCCAAGGCAAGGCCAGCTTCATCATGATGCTGAGCCCTGGGGGCTCCATGGTGCAGATGCCCGGCACCCCTCCAGCAAAGCTCTCTGCTCCAACAAACCCCGCCCACTTCTGGGTACCAGTCACCAGACATGAAGGCCTGGCAGCAAGGAGCAATGGGAAACAACAATGTCAAGTTGTCCTAAGCCAGCCTGCACCTGCACAACCAGCAGTTTACAACAACATGAGCTTCACTGTGTCCATGGCAGGTGCAAACGTGAACCTTCAGAACATGAATCTAATGATGGTCCAGATGCAAATGAGCTCTCTGCAGATGCCGGGGATGAATGCTGTGTGCTCTGAGCAGATGAATGATCCAGCACTGAGACACACAGGACTCTACTGCAACCAGCTCTCATCCACTGACATTCTCACAACAGACACAGATGGAAACCAGGACAAGAGGACAGAAGAGTTCTTCTGTGGTGACTAAGGACTAGAGGAGCTCTACAGGTGCAGCAGGTTCAGGTGTTTGCTGACGTCCAGTGTACAGTGAATTTGGTAGGCAGGGACCCTCACATGAACCAGCCTGGTCCACTGGGAACTCAAAAGCCCACATCAGGACTACAGAACCCCCAGGCCCAGCAGAAGAGCCTCCTTCAGCAGCTACTGACTGAATAAGCACTTTTAAAGGAATGTGAAATTTAAATAAGAGACATGCAGAGTTATATGAATATATTATATAGTTCTCTGGGATTTTTGATATCTCAATCTGCAGCCATTCTTCCGGTTAAAGCATATGGAGAAAAAAAAAAAAAGAAAGAAAAAAGTTCACTTTTGGTGGGAGATTGAGAAGTGGTTTTTGTTTCCTTCTTTGTAAAATCCTTGCATATTGAAAAGAATAACAAGGCAAAAACAGTTGGACAATCTTATTTATTGAGCCAAAAGTTAATTATTCTTATTTTTATAATCAGTCATTGGCTTCTGAGCTAGATGAAGACTTTTGGAGGCCCAAAATAACAAGTTGGGAGGTAATGAGGAAAACCACCGCTCAGGCCCATCCCTGCCCTGGAAGAAGAGCCTGTGGGCCTTGCCTGTCTGTCCACCAAAGGCTGTCCCACTCCTCCCACCACAGCCCCCTCCCCTGACCCAGGCAGCTCCTGTGTACAGTCAGCTTCTTCAAGCAACTCTGTATCTGTTGGCATCAAGAGGATATTTTGCCTCTGCATATGCGCCCCTTCTCCTTTTTATAAAGATGGATGTAAACCAAGGAAACCACCCTCCAGGAAAGAGGATGAGAGGAGTATATTCATCAAGGAATCCAAAATGCAGTTTGGGGGAAAATGCAATAATTTTTGATGAGATGGGAGAAGGACAAGAACTGAGTTCCATCAATATTGTAGATATGATTTTCTGATTAAGTCTGCAGGGAAGGCAGCCTGTTCTTTCTGCTTTTACTCTGTTAACAGCAAGGTAGCTAATGTTATTTAAAATAAAATTAAGTTCATGATCCAAGTAGCTTTTTTCCCTTAAATCTCACTGTAACTATATTTTTATTTCTTATAGAAATTAATTTTGTTCTTTTTACTCTGGGTCTCATCAAAGTGGCACCGCTGGAAAAGAGCTATTGTAGCTGAGCTCGAGGAGACCACCCCAGAACGTCCAGGCTCTGGACAAATGATGGAACAAATACAAACAATCAGACATTATGAGATAGAGAGATAGAGATACATACAGAAAGACCAACAAACAGACAGACACACACAGAGAAGAGAGAGAGAGAGAGAGAGAGAGAGAGAGAGAGAGAGAGCAGCACACCACTCCATATGAGATACTTCAATTAAATACCTCTCCTCAGAGTTCAGGAAATCCTGAAGTAGAAAAATAAGAATAAATAATATACTTTCCATAGGATAGACTAGATACAAGGAGAACAAAGCCTTCTAAGTCAACTGTTCAAAGCTTATTTGTATACACAGACAGTGAGGCAGCAAACATAGGGTGTACTGGGGTGTGCAAACAAGTCTTCCCCAAACCTGTCTTTCAGTTTAGTATTTTTATAGGACTCCTGAATGTGTAAAAATATGTCTCAGTTTCTTGTATCTTCTCTTGAGCTCTTTCCTTCTGTCTGTTTGCTAAGTCTTACGTTGTTGAGCTTTTCTGTTTGGTAACCTAAGTTTCATTCTCAGATTAAATATACAGATCTAGAAGAGAACCCCCTTCCTGAAATTATCTGCTGGCCTCCAAACCTTTATCCTTTTAGTGATCCATATCAAACAAACAAGCCAATAAATGCTAAGTATCTTAGATGAGAGTTAGAGAGATGCTTTAGTGATTAAGAGCATGTACTGCTCTTGCAGAAGATCCAACTTTAGTTTCTAGTACCTCATAAGCTGGCTCACAACTATGAAAGTGGAAGGTAATATAAAGCAACATCTGAAATTGTCTTCTGACCTCCATATTTGC
The DNA here is from genome assembly GCF_947179515.1 of Apodemus sylvaticus. Lineage (NCBI taxonomy): Eukaryota > Metazoa > Chordata > Mammalia > Rodentia > Muridae > Apodemus > Apodemus sylvaticus. Next base: position 198,503,478 of record NC_067472.1, on the reverse strand, counting down.
ATGCTGTGTGCACATATCCACCCACTGTTCAGGTGACATTCCTTACTGTATATGAAGGTGCATCTCTGTATTTTCAATTGTTCAATCTGACAAAGAGCTAAGTGATGGCAGGAGTTTGATGCTGTCATTTCTGAACCATCACTGTGTATTAGATTTTAAATTTTGCTGATCTACAGCTGCTCAAAATATGAATGTCATTTCCTGGTGGCAATCCAATAGATATTCTGGCACTGCCTTACTGCTGATTTCTAATTACCAATATCTGACAGCCAATAGAAAGGTCAAAACTACTGGGGTTGACCAGGGCACGAGACAGACAGAGGGGACAAAAGCAGATGCAGGAGTATGAAAAGATACTGGTGGAAGCAGAAGATAGGTAACAGAGCTGTAAACAGTGAGAACCAAATGGGTAGGTAGATTGTTGTACAACTTGAAGTAAGTTGAAATGAGCTCTCCCATCAAAATGCCTACAGCTTTGACCTATACAGAAATCTATGTTTTATTTATGCTGTAAGCTGCTCTGTGAAAAGCCCTGTTTTCACCTATGCTCACAACAATACACACCTGCAAAACAGTATGTGATGCAGCTTCTTGGGTGTATGGATGATTAAACTGATAGACAATTTCATGGTTTCCTAAATAGGGGAATCCAGAGAAGCTTCCATCCCTCTTCCAAACACAATTGACCTTCCTGCCTGACAAGTGTAGCCCAGCCTTCCCACATCTTTCTCTTGCTCAAATACCCTTTGAGCCTTGGTAACAGGCTCTCAGGGCAGCAATAGAGCCCCTGAGATCAAAGTCTTTTGATTTATTCATTGTGTTGTATGCATAGAGGCAGAGGAGGCCCACACAGAACTAAGTACACATGTATGAATGCTCACATCTACAAGCATAATCTCTCACTCATGGAGACCCTCATCTCTGTACATACTCATGTATCACACACAATTGGAGAAACCTCCCATGACAGAGAGGCACATGTAGACACACATACTGCAAAATGGTTGTTTACAATTGTATAGCCATTTTCTCTACTGTACTCTTGAGAAACTGCCCTGAGTCACCATGAAACCAGTCTTGTGTGTTAGTTCATGATAAATAACTGTGGCATCCACTGCTTCCTCCTTTTACTGGGCTTCAAACAAAAGGTGTGGGACCCTAACAGTTGTCCAATCATGTTGTCTCTTTCAGATATCTCTGGATAAAATCTGTAAGGATCCTGGAATGCCAACTGCAGGACCAGTGTGGTGGCCAATCTTTCAGCCTGTTACGTCTATCTAGAAAGCCATGTCAGAGATGGAGATAGATGCATAGTGCTCTCACAATGCAGAGGGAAGAGGCACTCAACAGTAAGTGACAGGCATGTCACTTCCCTCATTCATCTTAGAATCTCTGTCTCCTCAGGTGGCTCCAGTCAGTCTGTGGAGAACTTCATCCCGCTGCTCCCTCTGAATCTCTCTTGACCATTTAAAGGTAAGTCGCCTAAGAGATCACAGCAACAGAGCATGTGAGCAATGAGTCTTTCTTGTCACCTGTGCCTTTGTGTAACCATTTAGTATCTTTTAGCTTATGGCAGCTATATTGGTGATTTGTGGAGTGTGGTTCTCCAGAACTTGAGCATGCTATATCAGTAACCCTGGCCTAAATAGAACATCAACATCACTGTCACTCAAAGCTCACTGAAGCTGAGGCAAGAAAACATGTGGCCAGCCTGCCTTATATGGATATCCTACCTCAAAAATGCATGATTGTCATTCAGAAATGTCACTGTACCTGACACTTCATAGACTACAAATGCCTCTTACTATGCTAACAGGAAAATGTCAGCAGCAAGGAGGATAAACCGCTCTTTAAGTGTGTTAATGAAATCACCTGAGAGGTTCTTTGCTTGTGGATGGAGAATCACCAACATATCAGCACAGCCCTTCTCTCCTCTCTAGAATTGGCTTTACTTGCGATCAGGTCTAACTATGTAATCCAAACTGGCTAGATGTCTTGGTGTACTTTTCTCTCTATCCCAAGAAGCAGGACTTGAGATGTAAGGCAGAATAGCATACTTTTTGTCTTCTGGGTGACTTATCTGATTACCTTGAACTTTAGTGACAAAGAAAGGAAAGATATTAGCAACTTTCTACCTAAACTATCATGAAGTTCAGAACATTTGTTCCTTCTTCATTGCTGAATTTCCGCATGCCCTGGTCCTTCAGGCACTGTTTAAATTTGGCATTTAACTCAGCCCAAAACATATATACGTAGTTTACCCAGTCACACTAAACTCCTAGAGCAATTCCTGAGGGGCCTATGCTCAGGACGCTAAACAATAGGAAAATTGGCAAGATTTTCTATCTTTTATTATCTCCAACAGGTCCTCAACTTGTAGCCACAAGGTCTCCTCAGAAAACATATTCAGAGTCTACAACATAAATACTATTATTCTTTCTCTGATTCAAATCAAGGAGAGCTAATGGCTAAGTAGGAAGTCCATACACACCTGGCTAAAATATTCCATATTCTCCATCTCTTGCTGTCTTGGGATTTTCAGGGACTTTAAGCTTCCCCTAGAACTCCACACACTCTACTTCCCCATGGGTTCTCTGCCTGATCCCCCACCCCACCTCCCCTTAGGTACATGCATCAAGACTGAGGAGACCCAGGCAGGCTCATGAGCCGGTACACGGTTACAGAGTTCTATGTTCATGGATTTCTATTTTTTTCAGAAGACTTTGTGCATGTGAATTTTTGGTCAATATGTAGGTATATAAATTCATTATTAGAGCCAAGGTCACCCAAGGAAATTAGAAATTGAGTAGAGAACTTATGTGCAAACATATAGGTGCTGAGATCAAATAAGTTCCGATTGAATGAGATGTTTTTTTTTTCAGTACTGAGCCATGTCTGGAGCCTCACCCACTGTCCATAAATTAATTTCTACTCTACAGAGCATTGGAGATCAGAATGCTTTGTGTCCTCCTCATGTTTTGATCTAGGAACATTTACAAGTGATGACCTGGCCCCTCAGCCTAGTCCTGTACTGATAGTACCACCTCACTTACAACTCTGCACTGGCCAGCAGCAAGTCGGTCTGGGGATTGGGTTGTGTCTATGTGTACAGGGCCAGCTGTGATATGAAAAGACCTAATCTGTGTCTTCACTTAGACCAACAAGCAAGGAGAGGTGAGAATAATAGGGAAGGATCTAATAGGAGAAGTGAAGAAAAAGTGTGTGTCTGGGACAGATGTGGAATGGAATGTAAGCATTGCAACAAGGACACTTAGAGATTCACTTTCTGTACTCATCTAGGCACAGACATGTAAAGGGCCAGTGGTAAGAAAACCTTGTGGGGAGGCCCGGGCCCCACCCTGGCCAGAAGCAGCCTGTGCAGCAGTAGCTCCTGCTAGCAGAGCAGATCTGCAGGGAGGGCGAGAGCGGAGCAGGAATCGGACCTTGTGCTGCCTTCCAAGCTCCTTCCAAGTTCCCTTTGCGTTCAGGGACATGGATAGTGACCACTGGGCCCTCGGACTGGCCCGAGCTCAGGGCGCGGGGCTCAGGAAGGTGGCGCTGCGTGCCCGGGCGCTCTAAGGCTTTAAGTTCAAGAACCCCATTGAGATCTCACTGCAGGAGCAGGAGGTGTTGAGCTTGTGCAGTGATCAGGACGTGTAGGGCTGGCTCGAAGGGATCAGCAGCCATGGCCACCATGGTCTCTTCCCTACCTCCTCCATACAGGTGATCTGCATGACCGAGCCTGGCCCACCGGCAGATGGCGGTGGTTCTGCCCGCCTCGCTGCCCGCCGCCTTCCAGCTCCTGGCAACTGGCATCGCCAGCTTCCTTCCAGCAGGGGCGCCCTACAGCCATCGCCCCAGCAGCTCCTCCAGGGTCACCAGGCCAACCTAGGCAGCGATGATGACTGGAATGATGAGTGGGATGACAGCTCCACGGTGGCTGACAAGCCAGGCGCGCTGGGCAAAGGCGCGTACCCAGACCTCGCAGGCTCGGCAGCGGCGGGCGGCAGCGCAGCCAGCGGGTACCTCTGTCCACACGCTGGGACCTGTCGCTGGCCTCACTCGGTGTCTTGGAGCCCCCGCCTCAGCAAGAGTCTGGAGCCAAGAGCTCCGCCTCGGTGAGCCTCAACCTTAATCGCTTCTCCACCTCTGTCAGGTCCGCCGGGAGGCCTTGGTGCTGAGAGAGGCGTCAGGCTTCGTGAAGGATGGGGACAGGCTGTGTATGGTGCTGGGTCCCTACAGCCCGAGTGGCAGGAGAGCCCCTACCCTTTCCAGTGCACCATCTACGACCCCACCTAGCAGACCAAGTTCAAGGGCTGAAGAGTTGCATCTCTTACAAGCTGGTGCCCATGCATACCCAGGTGCCCGTGCACAGGTGCTATCAGCACTTGGACTGGCTGTGTGCGCACCTGGCAGAGAAATTTCCCGTCATCTCGGTGCCCCATCTGCTGGAGAAGCAGGCCACCAGGCGCTTCGAGGAGGACTTCATCTCCAAGCGCAGGAAGGGTCTGATCTGCTGGATGAACCACATGGCCAGCCACCCTGTGCTGGCGCAGTGCCATGTCTTCCAGCATTTCCTGAGCTGTCCCAGCAGCACTGATGAGAAGACCTGGAAACAGGGAAAGCAGAAGGCTGAGAAGGATGAGATGGTGGCTCCAACTTCTTCCTCACTCTGAGCACACCACCTGCCGCAGCCCTGGACCTGCAGGAGGTGGAGAGCAAGAAAGACTGCTTCAAATCCTTCCCCAAGATGGATGACAGCGCGCTGCAGCTCAACCACACTGCCAACGAGTTCGCGCGCAAGCAGGTGACTGGCTTCAAGAAGGAGCATCAGAAGGTGGGCCAGTCCTTCCTGGGCCGCAGCTAAGCCTTTGAGCTGCATCAGCAGGCCTTGTCCGCGGGTCTGAACCAGGCCATTGCTTTCCCTGGAGACGCCTATGACGCCATCAGAGAACTCTGCTGAGCAGCCCAGGCAGGCCATGGACCTGGTCATGGACTGTTAGCACTGTATCAGGGGGCGCCTGGCCAACTTCCCAGACATCATCCATGTTCAGAAAGGAGCTCTTACCAAAGGAAAGGAGAGTCGGCTACACGGGGAAGAAGGGAAGATGGAGGTCAAAAAGCTGATGTCATTCCAGACCGTTGTAACACTGTCTCCTTCACCACATTGGCCGAGATTCATCACTTCCATCAAATTAGAGTAAGAGACTTTAAGTCACAGATGCAGCATTTTTTACAACAACAAATAATATTTTCCCAAAAAGTGACCAAGAAGTGGGAAATCCATTTTGTGGAGGAATAAATAGATAACAATTCCTGATATGGTTAGTCTATTATGAGATTCAAATTAGATATAAAAATACCTTTTCTGTGGAGCCTGGAAGTGAGAATCTTTCAATAGAATTTAAATTTTATTTTGCCTTCTTCATATTAAACATCAAATTGGTGACTATAGTTGGTAGACAAACTACTGAGGTCTGAGGCTCATTTAGTAGTCAGACTGATGGACAATTGTGATGTCAATTGTCTAAGGCTCATGTCATTTGACACACTGACACATACATTGCCTTTCTTTATTCTTAGTGGCTTCAAAAATATTTTTTGTAATTGTTTGAAAAATTGTAAGGAATAACATATTTTCACAAACAGATAGATAGATACATAGACAGATAGATAGACAACCACAATAATATATGTGCAACAATATGAGAACTATTTGTCTAAAGTATTAGGATATATATACATCTCCAAAGGTTCTCAGTTTCTAGTATTTTAAACCTATTCAAAGTGAATGTGAAAAGGACAGCATGTAGACTTCATCAGCACTGTGAACCTTAGAGTCTAACGCATGAAAAAAATCACAGGAATCTTTGAAGCCTATAGAAGAAGACACACACTTATTAGTATTCAATAAAGTTTATGTAGCTAATTTATGTTGAGGTCAAGGGAATAACCAGGTTCTCCTAAAAATTAAATCCACTTAGTTCTCAGGGAGTCCATATATTCTAAAATCCCAAGATTTGCCCAGCTCAAGATAGATTACATATGGATTCCTGGTGGTTAGAATCAAACAAACAAAAAGATCAAAACCAAAATTAGTATTTAATAAAAAGTAATCTTGTTCAGAGATTAGAGTCATTTCCCTTGCCTACAGGAAAAGAAAATGGCACTCCATTGACTAGTGACTACTATCAGGATTGTTAATAGCCACACTAACCCTTACTTTTACCTGAACAGGAAGTAAAAGTAATTGTTATTCATTTTCCTTAGATTTCCATTCCTTCCCAAACATCTCCATCAGATTCTGTACTAAGATAACTCCCAAAATGTTATAGAACACCCTTTGCTTTATGAAGGAAGTGTTTCTCTCACTCCCCCAGGTATGTCCAATATTCTACCTTGATATTGTCTCTTCTCTCTCTTTTTTTCTTTTTTTTACGATGTATTTTTATTTTATTCGATATATTTTTTATTTATATTTCAAATGATTTCCCCTTTTCGGGGCCCCCACTCTCTGAAAGTCACATAAGCTCCCTTTCCTCCCCCTGTTCTCCCAGCCACCCCTTCCACTTCCCTGTTCTGGTTTTGCCTTAAACTGCTACACTGAGTCTTTCCAGAACCAGGGGCCACTCCTCTGGTCTTCTTGTACCTCATTTGATGTGTGGATTATGTTTTGGGTATTCCAGTTTTCCAGGCTAATAGCCACTAATTAGTGAGTACATACCAATCTTTTGAGACTGGGTTACCTCACTTAGTATGATGTTCTCCAGCTCCATCCATTTGCCTAAGAATTTCATGAATTCATTGTTTCTAATGGCTAAATAGTACTCCATTGTGTATATACCACATTTTTTTTGCATCCATTCTTCTGTTGAGGGATGCCTGGGTTCTTTCCAGCTTCTGGCAATTATAAATAGGGCTGCTATGAACATAGTGGAGCATATATCCTTATTACATGCTGGGGAATCCTCTGGATACATGCCCAGGAGTGGTATAGCAGGATCTTCTGGAAGTGAGGTGCCCAGTTTTCTGAGGAACCGCCAGACTGACTTCCAGAGTGGTTGTACCAATTTGCAACCCCACCAGCAGTGGAGGAGTGTTCCTCTTTTCCACATCCTCGCCTACAACTGCTGTCTGCTGAGTTTTTAATCTTAGCCATTCTGACTGGTGTAAGGTGAAATCTCAGGGTTGTTTTGATTTGCATTTCCCTGATGACTAATGAAGTTGAGCATTTTTAAAGATGTTTCTCCGCCATCTGAAGTTCTTCAGGTGAGAATTCTATGTTTAACCCTATACCCCATTTTTAATAGGGTTATTTGGTTTTCTGGGGTCTAATTTCTTGAGTTCTTTGTATATATTGGATATTAGCCTTTTATATGATGTAGGGTTGGTAAAGATCTTTTCCCAATTTGTTGGTTGCCGATTTGTCCTTTTGATGGTGTCCTTTGCTTTACAGAAACTTTGTAATTTTATGAGGTCCCATTTGTCAATTCTTGATCTTAGAGCATAAGCTATTGGAGTTCTGTTCAGGAACTTTCCCCCTGTACCTATGTCCTCAAGGGTCTTCCCCAGTTTCTTTTCTATTAGCTTCAGAGTATCTGTTTTTTTGTGTGGGTCCTTGATCCATTTAGAGTTGAGCTTAGTACAAGGAGACAAGGATGGATCAATTCCCATTCTTCAGCATGCTGACCTCCAGTTGAACCAGCACCATTTGTTGTTAAGGCTATCTTTTTTCCATTGGATGTTTTCAGCCCCATTGTCGAGGATCAAGTGGCCATAGGTGTGTGGGTTCATTTCTGGATCTTCAATCCTGTTCCATTGATCCTCCTGCCTGTCACTGTACCAATACCATGCAGTTTTTAACACTATTGCTCAGTAGTATTGCTTGAGGTCAGGGATACTGATTCCCCCAGAATTTCTTTTGTTGTTGAGAATAGTTTTAGCTATCCTGGCTTTTTTGTTATTCCAGATGAATTTGAGAATTGTTCTTTCTAACTCTATGAAGGATTGAGTTGAGATTTTGATGGGTATTGTGTTGAATTTTTATAGTGCTTTTGGCAAAATGGCCATTTTAACTATATTAATACTGCCAATCCATGAGCATGGGAGGTTTTTCCATTTTTAGTTCTTTAAAGACATAAAAAGGGCAATTCTCTGGGTGTGTTTGTGTGTGTGTGAGAGTGTGTGTGTGTGTGTGTGTGTGTGTGTATGTGTGTGCTTGTTCACATGCCCGTTTCAGCTCTGGATCTCAAGGCCCTCTTGCCTAGATTCTAACTAAGGGTAGTCTCTGGAATGCGACCTTTCACCTAGTTTCTAACAAAGAGCAGGGTCTTGAACTTCTGACTTTTTTGGGTCATTGGAGAGTTAGGATGTATTTTTTATCCTTTCAGGATGAATGGGAAGAGGAACTGTAGGAAGGAAGAACAGGAAAGGGATGAAGACTGCCCAGTAAAAGAAGATTAAAGATAATTTTAAAAGAGAGAGATATATTAAATTCACACTCAAAATTTGCTTATCGTTCAATCCTTTTGGAATATATTGGCTTAAGCCTTGGCTTGTAACAACCACACTAATTAGTGACATTGTGTTATATGGTTGTATAGGAGAATAGTTTTCTCAAAACAGCATGGATTTCTTCTCTAAATCCACATTGTGTAAGCATAAATTAGGCTGTATCCATCCTGTCTAAAACACAAACATACAGGATGCCTTGGGCAATTTTCATGCCAACATCACAACAACCTTCCTCAAGTTTTTCCTAGTGCTGTCCATTCATCTGCAAGTATCATTATTTCGCTTTTCTTAGTGGATGAATGCTGTTTGATTGTGTAAATGTGACATGTTGTTACTACATGTTTGTCAGGTGATGCACATCTAGACGGTTTCCATTTTCTAGTTATTATAAATAAAACAGAAATAAACATATATAAGGAAATATCTGTAGTAACATACAGAGTCAATGGCATATATGCCCAATATTGATATAGCTGGGTCTTTTGGAACATTTACTTTCTTCCTTTTGGGAAAACACCACAATGAATTTCACAAGGACTCCTCCAGTGTTCACTCTAACCAACAGCAAAAGTCTTTGGTTTTTCCCATCATCTTTGCTATCATTTGCTGTCTTTTGTTTTACTAATCTTGGACATTATGACTACTGAAGGATAGAATCTCATAACAATTTTCATTTTCATTTTGCTCAGCCCTGACAGAGATTCCCAGATTAAAGCCCTCTCATCAAGTTTCAGAAATGTATAAGGAAGAGGAGACAAAAATATTTACTAATGCATTCTAATAACAAAAATAAGACACAATCCTTCTTTGTCAATTTTTTCTTATTTCTTTGTCAATTTTATTTCTTATTTCCTTTTTATTATCCTTATTTCTTATGTATCATAAAAGGAGTGGAATTATGTGAAATATTATCTGCATACATTAATATTATCATAAACATTTCTATTATATTATAAAATATAGTGACTCTTGACTAATTGACCTGAGGATGGAGAGTGAGTGGAAGCAAGAAACTGAGATTTGTCAAGCTAAAGAACACATGCTATACAACCACACTTTTTTAAACTTCCCATCTCCTAAGCATGATTTCTGTATTCTATACTGTGTTTTGAATATGCTGGAAGAAAGACCAAAGGGAATAAAGGGATGCCCATAGCCTTCTCAGGATCCATCCAGAATAGGAATATGAAAAGACAATAGCATCACAGGTTCCATTTAGGCTCACCCAAATCCATATGAGTGAGGAAGAGGAAGAGTCTCAAGATGTTCTCCAAACCACATTATTTTCTTCCTTCCCTCTCTCCATGATTCTGATATTTCTTTTCTTGTATCCACCTAAGGAGCCATTGGTAAAGTGGGAATTTCACAGAACAGCAGTAAGGTGCCTATAGCCTCAGGGACTTACTTTCTGTCTTGTTGATGAAATGCCCTGTAGAGAGAGGAGATCCTATCTGCTGAGAGAACTCTTTTGGGTCTTTAATTGCCTTGTGAAAAGTTGAGCAGGGCCCTGTTGATACTCTTCATTTAAGTGGATATGATAAAGTACATGAATAATACCTTTCGGAGGTAATCCCATTTGGCATTACATCTTTGTAAGAAGCCATGGGATCCTCCTCAGGAGGGTGTTGAACATCTTCCAATGGGGTTCCTAGAATTTCTGACAAGGTTAGCAGCAGGACTGACCTCATGGATCAGCAGGCTGCCTGTGGGGAATTGACAAATAGGCTGAACTATGTGGCACAGCCTCCTCATTGTAGACATTGGTTTTACCTGTCTCAATTAAGTGGATGGGCATTAGTTAAGTTTAAGAAATAGTAAAAAGGAGTGGTCTGGCTCTTTATGGGAAGGGACGTTTTATGACATACAGTAATTGGATACTTCAGGCCGTCTGAAACTTGTGGTGTTCCTCCTGTCACAGCTTATTAAGTACTGACATCTCGGATGTGGTCCGCTATGGTGGACATTTTTAATTTGTTTTGTTGTGAGTAAGGGTCTTGTTATATAGACAAAGCTATCATGAAACTATAAATCCTCCTGTCTCCATATGCAAAGTTGTGGAATTATTATAGGTGTGCACTAATGTCCTGAGGTGAGACCTGGCTCCATTTATGAACTTCAACTGGGTTTTTAAAGCTCCAAGCCTTGAATTAGTTTGGTGACTTAGAAGTTAAAACCATTTGCTCACAAATGTGATGCCCCCAGTAAGTTCTTGTACTAGGAAGGAGAGACAAATGCTACTAAGTAGAAGCATGTGTGCGAACACACACACACACACACACACACAGATGCACACACACACACAAACACACACAAACACACACAAACACACACAAATGCACACACACACACGCAAACACACACTAACATACACAGATGCACACACACAAACACACACACACAAACACAGATGCACACACAGAAATTAACAATTTATATAATATTCAGAATATATCATTTTAACTGCTATATGTGATGACTATATACACATAATTTTTATTTTTGTTTGTTTCTTTGTATTTGTTTTGTTATCATCTAAAGTTGCCAAATGCCTATGTGTAGTCACAGAAATTTACAAAATTGAGGCAGAAAATTATAAACTAGAGGTACCCCTAGCAAAGAAGATATTTTGCTTGAAAATCACAAGCTGCCATGAAGCTATTTGTTGTCATCTATTAATCTGGGGTATACTGGTGAGTACAGTGAGTGGTTGTGTTTTGATTCTTTCTTGCAGTTTTTAAATCTTAGTCTTAGTTGTTTTATAACAACAATAATTATTATAAATTATCAATAATATCATGAAATTATTATTATTATTATCATTATTATTACTATTTAAACATTTTTTTATAGTCCAGACTTTATCCCTCTCCTGGTCCAGCCTCTGACTGTTCTACATCCAATACCTCCTCCTTGCTCCCATCTCCAAGAGGGAGATAACCCCAACCTCTACCCCACCAGACCTCCCAATTCCCTGGAGCCTCATGTCTCTTTAGGGTTAGGTGCATCTTGGCTGACTGAGTGTAGACCTGGTAGTCCTCTGCTGTATATGTACTGGGGGCCTCATATCAGCTGGTGTATGCTGCCTGGTTTGTGGCTCAGTGTCTGAGAGAGGTCTGGGGTCCATGTCAGTTTAGACTACAGGTCTTCCAATAGGTTTGCCTTCCTCCTCAGTTTCTTCCAGCTTTTCTCTAGTTCAACTAATGGGGTCTTGAGTCTATTTCCATTGCTTCAGAATAAATATCTGCATCTGACTCTTTCAGCCTCTTGGTGGGTCTTTCAAAGGGCAGTCATGATAGGCCCCCTTTTTGAGCACAACTCAGCATGAGTAATAGTGTTAGTCCTTGCAGACTCCCCTTGGGTGGATCTCAGTTTGGGCTTGTCACTAGACATCCTTTTCCTCAGGATTTTCTCCATTTTTGTCCCTGCAGTTCTTTCAGACAGGAACTCTTCTGGGTCAGAATTTTTTTACTGTTGGATGGCAACCCCACCCTTCTACTTGATGCCCTCTTTTTTTCTACTGGAAGTGGGATCAACAAGTTCCCTCCCCTGACATCTAAGGTCTGCCCTTTGAGTCCTCAAAGTGAATATTGGCCAAAAAAAATTACAGAATGTAATCCCAAGATAAGGGTTTGTCTATCTTGTTGGTTTTTCTACAAAGAACCAGCTCCTGGTTTGTTTGATTCTTTGTATAGTTCTTTTTGTTTCTACTTGGCTGATTTCAGCCCTGTATTTGATTATTTCCTGCTGTCTACTCCTCTTGGGTGTTATTTGCTTCCACAGGAGAAATATTCATTTTGTTTCTTTATTTTATAGGTTGCTACTTGTTGTGTTTACAAGCTATATATGTTTCCTCCTGGCATTTTTAGGGTTAGAGCCAATGTAGTGGAGGAAATGGCTTCAGAATTTTTTACTTTTCTCATGTAATACATGCTTGACGAAAACATTTTGAAACCAACCTTGGCAACCACTTATTTTCATATCAACTTTTACAATGGTAGAGAAAAGAGGGAGTATTATTGCATTTTTATTGCAATCTGAATTTTCTATATATCTTTCTTCATGTTTTGTATATATCTCCGTGGATAATTAAATCTTTAATAAATTAATTGAAATAAATCCAGATAGATATTGGGGCTTTATGCATACTTAAGCCTGAAAATAAAGGCTACTCTGAATTTTAAACATAATACATAAAATATAAATAGATAGAATGTGTGTTTCCAGATTAAGCTCTATTATAATTTCAAACCATCATTCAAATGTTACTTCCTCAAAAGATTTTGTATCAATTGGCTTGAATATTGGCTGATAAAATATGGTTAAAATTCACAAGGACTCGGCATTACTATTTTATGTATGTGATTTTCTGCACTGTTTTAAAAATGTGACCTTTACATACTCAAAGGATAAGCAGACTGAGAAAGAAACTAGGGAAATGACACCCTTCACAATAGCCACAAACAGCGTAAATTATCTTGGGGGTGACTCTAACCAAACAAGTGAAAGACCTATATGACAAGAGCTTCAGATCTCTAAAGAAGGAAATCAATTAAGATCTCAGAAAATGGAAAAATCTTCCATGCTCGTGGATTGGCAAGATTAATATAGTTAAAATGGCCATCTTGCCAAAAGCAATATACAGATTCAATGCAATCCCCATTAACATCCCAACTCAGTTCTTCACAGAGTTAGAAAAAGGAATTCTCAAATTTATCTGGAATAACGAAAAACCCAGGATAGCTAAAACTATTCTCAACAGTAAAAGAACTTCTGGGGGAATTAGTATCCCAGACCTCAAGCAATACTACAGAGCAATAACTGCATGGTATTGGCACAGGGACAGACAAGTGGACCAATGGAATAGAATTGAAGACCCAGAAATGAATCCACACACCTATGGTCACTTGATCTTTGACAAAGGAGCTGAAAACATACAGTGGAAAAAAGATAGCCTTTTCAACAAATGGTGCTGGTTCAACTGGAGGTCAGCATGCAGGAGAATGCAAATTGATCCATTCTTATCTCCTTGTACTAAGCTCAACTCCCTAGTTAAATGCCGGCCTTGGCCATACCTGGGACATATTCCAAAAGGCATAGGCCTCCTTTTGGTATTACTTTGGTTTTTTTCTACAGTCATTTCTGAGATGGCCCCACTCACCACAGTTAAAACATTTGAAATCTTGGGTCCTTATCCTTCCACTGGGGCCCCTGCATGGCTACAGAAGGTGGCATGCTCAGGTTCCATGTCTTCCCTCTTAGGCATTTTGGCGAAGATTATCCACATGCATTCCAGAGAACTTTCCCAGTGCCAGGTCTCAGATGGTTAGGATCACCGGGCCATGCCCCCTCCCCACAGCTACAGATTCATATTCATACTCCTGGCCCTCTGGGCACCTTTTCTGGCTCTTCACACACCTGATCGTGACCCACTATCTACCCTCCTACTTTATACCACACAGGTTCCGCCTTCCTCTGCCTTCCATGACTATTTTTACCCCTTCTGTGTAGGATCCAAGCATTTTTACCTAGGTTTAATTTTTTATTTAACTTCATTGGGTCTATGGGGTGTGTCATAGGTATTCTGTACCTTTTGGCTAATATTCACTTATCAATGTGTATATACCATGTATTTCCTTTGGGGTCTGGGCTACCATACTCAAGATGATATGTTCTAGTTATAACCATTTGCCTGAAATATTCATGATGTCTTCATTTATAAGAGCTGATTAATATTTCATTGTGTAAATGTGCATTTTCCCTATCCACTCCTCAGTTTAGAGACATCTAGTTTTTTTTCCAATTTCTGGCCAATATATTGTATTATATTTAGTTTATCCAGTCTTATGTTGAGGTGATACATCCACCTGAATTTGAATTTTGTGCAGGGTGATAAATAAAGATCTATTTGAATTCTTCAATAGGTAAATATCCACTTAGGCCAGCATAAGTTGTTGAAGATGCTTTTAATTTTCTTTTATCCTATTTGAAGGTTTTGGCTTTTTGGTTGAAAATCAAATGTCTATAAGTATGTGGGTTCATGTCTGAGTCATTGATTCTGCTCCATTGGTTAACCTTTCTGTTTCTGTATCAATACCATGCAATTTTTGTTACTATTCCTCCCTAGTACAGCTTGAGGTCAGGGATGGTGATTCCTCCATAAGTTCTTTTATTGTTCAGGACTGTTTTGACTATCTTAGGGGTTTGCTTGTTGTTTGTTTGTTTGTTTTGTTTTGTTTTCCATATGAAATTAAAATCTGCTCCTTCAAAGACTGTAAAATATTTTGTGCAATTTTGATGGGAATTGCTTTAAATCTGTATATAGCTTTTGGTAAGATTATCATTTTCAGAATGAATACAACCAGTACATGAGCATTCAATACAGTAGAGCTTTCAATCTTCTAATATCTTCCTTGGTATTTTGTTCAGGGATTACAAGTTCCTGTTATACAGATATTAACCTTGCTTGGTCAGAGTTCCACCAAGATATTTTATATACTTTGTGGCTATTCTAAATGGTGATGTTTCCCTAATCTCTTTCTTGGCCTGTTTGTCATGTATATAAAGGAAGGCCATTTCTTAGAGTTAATTTTATATCCAGTCACATTGCTGTAGACCGTCCCTGGTAAAATTTTGGTGGTCACTTATGTATATGATCATGTCATCTGCAAATAGTTACACATGACTTCTTTCTTTCCAATTTGTATCCATTTGATCTACATTTGTTGTGTTATTGCTCTAGCTAGAACTCCATGTACTATTAAATAGATAGAAAAAAAGTTGACAGTCTTGTCTTGTCCCTGATTTCACTGGGACTGATTCAAGCTTCTCTCCACTTAATTTGATGTTGACTATTTCCTTGATGTATTATCCTTTTATTATGTTTAAGTGTGCGCTTTGAATTCCTGATATCTCCAAACCCTTTAACATGAAGGGGAGTTGGAATTTGTTGAAGACTTTTGCAACATCTAAGGAGATCATCATGTGTTTTTTCCTTTGAGTTTGTTTATATAGTATATTACATTGATGAATTTTCAGATATTGAACCATCCCAGCATCCATGGAATGAAGTCTACTAGATTGTGCTGAATGATGTTTTTGATGTCTTCTTGGATTCAATTTGCAAGCATTTTATTGTGTCTATTGCATTGACATTTATAAGCAAAAAATGGTCTGATGTTCTTTATCTTTTTGAGTCTTCATGTGGTTTATGTATCAGGTTAACTATGGCTTCATAGAATTAGTAACTTAGAGTTTCTTCTGTTTCTAGTTTGTGAACTAGTATGAAGAGTATTGGTGTTAGCTCAGTTTTAAAAGTCTAGAACTTTGTACTTTGTTGATCTGGATCTGGGCTTTTCTGTGTTTAGAGGCTTTTAATGATTGCTTCTATTTACTTAAGGGTATGGGACTGTTTAGATAATTTATATGATCTTGGTTCAACTTTTATAAGTGTGATAAGTCTAGAAAGCCCTCCATTTTATTTACAGGCTTTTGAAGTAAGACCTTGTGATTTTTTTAAATATCCCTGGTTTCTACTGATATGTCTCCCTCTTCATTTCGGATTTTGTTAATTTGGTTATTGTGTCCTTAGCCTTTAACTAATTTGGCTAAGGATTTATCTATGTTTTGGTTTTCGCAAACAACAAATTTTTTTTATTTGATATATTGTTTGTTTACATTTCATTTGATTTTCCCTTTCCTGGATCTCCCCTCCCAAAAGTCCCATAAGCCCTCTTCCCTCCCCCTGTTCTCCAATTAACCCCTTCCCACTTCCCTGTCCTGCAAACAAGCAATTCTTGGTTTTGTTGATTCTTTGTATTGCTCCTTTTGCTTCTAATTGATTAATTTCAACCCTGAGTTTGACTATTTCCTGGTGTACACTACTCTTGAATATGTTTGTTTCTTTTGTTCTAGAAGTTTCAAGTGTTACCTGAATTTCCCAGTTCTCCCCAATTTCATTATGAAGGCACTTAGTGCTTTGAAGTTTTCTGTTAGCACTGCTTTCATAGTTTTCTGTAGTTTTGGCTAGGTTGTATCTTCATTTTCATGGAATTCTAGAAAGTATTTAATTTCTTTTCACATTTCTTTACAGACCAAATGATCACTAAGTAGAAAGTTGTTCAATTTCTATGAGTATGTGGGTTTTTTGATTTCTCTGTTGTTGAGGACCTAGTATCCATGGTGATTTGATAAAATGCAAGGGGATATATCAATGTCGCATCTGGTGAGGCTCATTTTATGTTTGTTTATATAGTCAATTTTGAAAAGGGTTGTGGAAGGTGCTGAGAAAAAGTTATATTCTTTTGTTTTGGGTGAGAAATTGTGAAGATAACACCATGTAGTTCAAAACTTTTGTTAATTTCATTTTGTCTCCATTTAGTTTCTATTTACATGATGTGCACATTGGTGAAAGTGGTATGTTAAAGCATCCCACTATTATTATGTGGAGTTCAACGTGTGCTTTGAGATCTAGTTAAGTTCTTTTTAAATAAACATTTGTATGCTTGTAATTGGGGTATAGATGCTCAGAATGGAGACTTCGTCTTGATGAGCTTTCCCTTTGATGAATATGAAATGTCCTACTCCATCTCTTTTGATTACTTTAGGTTGAAAGTCTATTTTATTCAATATTTTAAATGCTACTCCAGCTTGTTTCTTGTTCCTGTTGGCTTGTAAAACCTTTTACCAGCTCTTTACTCTGAGATAGTATCTACCTTTGATACTTGTCTCTTGTATTCAGCAGAATGATGGATCCTGTTAAAATGCGTTTTGTTAACCTCTGTCTTTTCATTAGTGATACGAGTCTCTTGATGCCAAAATGAGTGACCAATGATTGTTAGTTACTGCTATTTCAATATTGGAGATGGTACTGGGTATGTGTATGAGTCTCTTCTTTTGGGTGTGCTGTTAATTCCTTTTGTGTTCTTGACTGTAGTTACCCTCTGTGTCTTGTTTTCCTTCTAGTATTCTCTCTCTGTAGGGCTGGATTAGTATTAAGATGTTTAAATTTGGTTTTGTTATGGAATATATATGTTTCTGCATCTATGATGATTAGGAGTTTGGGGAGCCTGGCATCTGTAGTCTCTCAGGGTCTGCATGATAACTTTTCAGGATCTTCTCTTTTAGAGCCTTTTTGGGAAATCAGATGTAATACTGATAGCTTGGCCTTTAGGTTACTTTGCTTGCAGTTTTTAATGTTCTTTCTCTGTTCTACACAGTTAGTGTTTTTATTATTATTTGGCAGAAGAATTTTCTTTTCAGATCCAATCTATTTGGTGTTCTGTAAGCTTCTTGTAAGTGTGTAGCCATCTATAAATAAAATAGGAAATCAGAAAAGGTAAAAAGAATTATCACAGTTGAAGCCCAAAGGAAGGTACCCCTAGAACCTATGACTCATTGCTACTAACAAATGTTAGTATGAATAAATTTTTCATATAACAAATGTTATATGAAAAAATCCTGTATAGTACATAGTATACCTGCAAATGGCATAACCAAATTCTACCAAATAATTTAAATGTGTTTTGGAAAATCATGATAATTCCTCAAGTAGCATAGCTACTAAGAATATAATTAGCGCTGTTTATAAACAGTGCTACATTTTCTTTTTTTAAATATTTTTATTTTCTATATTCTTTGTTTACATTCCAAATGATTTCCCCTTTCCCGGATCCCCCCCTCCCCATATGTCCCATAAACCTTCTTCTCTCCATCCCTTCTCCAATCACCTCCCTCCTTTTTCTCTGTCCTTATATTCCCTTCCAATGCTAGATCAATCCTTTCCAGGATCAGGACCCTCTCCATACTTCTTCATGGGAGTCATTTGTTAATGCAATTTGTGCCTTGGGTATTCAGGGCTTCTGGGCTAATTAATATCCACTTATCAGAGATTGCATTCCATGTGTATTCTTTTGTGATTGGGTTACCTCACTTAGGATGATATTTTCCAGATCAAACCACCTGCCTAAAAATTTTGTGAATTCATTGTTTCTAATTGCTGAGTAGTATTCCATTGTGTAAATATACCACATTTTCTGTATCCATTCCTCCTTTGAGGGGCATCTGGTTTCTTTCCAGCTTCTGGCTATTATAAATAATGCTGCTATGAACATAATGGGGCATGTGTCTTTATTGCATGCTGGGGAATCCTTTGGGTATATGCCCAGGAGAGGTATAGCAGGGTCCTCTGGAAGTCTCATGTCCAGTTTTCTGAGGAACCTCCAGACTGATTTCCACAGTGGTTGTACCATGTTACAGCCCCACCAGCAGTGGAGGAGTGTTCCTCTTTCTCCACATCCTCGCCAACAACAGAATACAAGAGATAGAAGAAATAATCTCAGATGCTGAAGATACCATAGAAACCATGGACTCAACAGTTAAAGAAAATGCAAAATGCAAAAAGCTTGTAACCCAAAATATCCAGGAAATCCAGGACACAATGAGAAGACCAAATGTAAGGATTATAGGCATAGATGAGAGTGAAGATTTACAATTTAAAGGGCCAGCAAATATCTTCAATAAAATTATGGAAGAAAACTTCCCTAACCTAAAGAGAGAGATGCCCATGAATATACAAGAAGCCTACAGAACTTCAAACAGACTGGACCAGAACAGATATACTTCCAGTCACATAATAATCAAAACACCAAATGTACTATATTCTTTATTTACATTTCAAGTGATTTTCCCTTTCCTGGATCCCCCCTCCCGACAAGTCCCATAAGCCCTCTTCCCTCCCCCTGTTCCCCAATCAACCCCTTCACACTTCCCTGTCCTGAAAACAACTAATTCTTGGTTTTGTTGTTTCTTTGTATTGTTCTCTTTGCTTCTAATTGATTACTTTCAACCCTGAGTTTGACTATTTCCTGGTGTACACTTCCTTTGAATGTGTTTGCTTCTTTTGTTCTAGAAGATTCAGGTGTGAACTTAACTTGCTAGTTCTCCCCAATTTCATTATGAAGGCACTTAGTGCTTTGAATTTTTCTGTTAGCACTGCTTTCATAGTTTTTGATAATTTTGGCTAGGTTGTACCTTCATTTTCATTGAATTCTAGAAAGTCTTTAATTTCTTTTCACATTTCTTCACAGACCAAATGATTACTAAGTAGAAAGTTGCTCAATTTCTATGAGCATGTGGGCTCTTTGATTTCTCTGTTGTTGTTGAGGACCTACTATCCATGGTGATTTGATAAAATGCAAGGGGATATATCAATGTTGTATCTAGTGAGGCTCATTTTGTGTTTGTTTATATAGTCAGTTTTGAAAATGGTTGTGTAAGGTGCTGAGAAGAAGGTATATTCTTTTGTTTTAGGTGAGAAATTGTGAAGATAACACCATTTAGTTCAAAACTTTTGTTAATTTCATTTTGTCTTCATTTAGTTTCTATTTTGATGATGTGTCCATTGGTGAAAGTGGTATGTTAAAGCATCCCACTATTATTGTGTGGGGTTCAATGTGTGTTTTGAGACCTGGTAAAGTTTTTTTTTTTTTAATAAACATTTGTATGCTTGTAATTGGGGTATAGATGCTTAGACTCGAGACTTCGTCTTGGTGAGTTTTCCCTTTGATGAGTATGAAATGTCCTACACCATCTCTTGATTACTCTAGTTTGAAAGTCTACTTTATACAGTATTTTAATTGCTACTTCAGCTTGTTTCTTGTTCCCGTTGGCTTGTAACACCTATTATTCCTAATGAAGAGTCCTAGCAATGGGTGGTATGGAATCTCAACTGGTCATCTTTTGCAGCCAGGCAAAGCTTCTATTGGTGGGACCAGACTGCATTCAATTGAGCTGTTGGCTAAGAGGGTCCCATTGACATCCCCAAACAACCCAGGCTAATGCTAATACAAAAGGTTGCTCTCCACCACCTGACAGCAGGACCCCATTGCTGAGGACAACACCTGCACAACTCATTGAACATGGAGAAATCAAGCTGGTATGTATCTGGGATCCTCCCTCTTATGTTCTAGTCTCTTTGGTATGGGAACGTGTTCTGCAGGCTACTGAAAGAGAAATAAAACCAATCCAGCCACAGAACCTCTGGCCTATAATCTGTCCTGCCTATAAAAAATATATATACGATCATGTCATCTGCAAATAATGATAGTTTGACTTCTTCCTTTCCAATTTGTATCCCTTTGACCTCCTTATGTTGTCGAATTGCCCGAGCTAGTACCTCAAGTACAATATTGAAAAGATAAGGAGAAAGGGGGCAGCCTTGTCTGGTCCCTGATTTCAGTGGGATTGCTTCTAGTTTCTCTCCATTTAGTTTGATGCTGGCTACCGGTTTGCTGTATATTGCTTTTACTATGTTTAGGTATGGGCCTTGAATTCCTGTTCTCTCCAATACTTTAAGCATGAAGGGATGCTGAATTTTGTCAAATGCTTTTTCAGCATCCAATGAACATGATCGTCTACCTAAGTGACCCTAAGAACTCCACTAGAGAGCTCCTACAGCTGATAAACAACTTTAGCAAAGTGGCAGGTTATAAAATCAACTCCAGCAAATCAGTGGCCTTCCTATACTCAAAGGATAAGCAGGCTGAGAAAGAAATTAGGGAAATGACCCCCTTCACAATAGCCACAAACAGTATAAAGTATCTTGGGGTGACTCTTACCAAACATGTGAAAGATCTGTATGACAAGAACTTCAAGACTCTGAAGAAGGAAATGGAAGAAGACCTCAAAAAATGGGAAAACCTCCCATGCTCATGGATCGGTAGAATCAATATAGTTAAAATGGCCATTTTGCCTAAAGCACTATACAGATTCGATGCAATACCCATCAAAATCCCAACTCAATTCTTCACAGAGTTAGAAAGAGCAATTATCAAATTCATCTGGAACAACAAAAAACCCAGGATAGCTAAAACTATTCTCAGCAACAAAAGAAAATCTGGGGGAATCAGTATCCCTGACCTCAAGCAATACTACAGAGCAATAGTGTTAAAAACTGCATGGTATTGGTACAGTGACAGGCAGGAGGATCAATGGAACAGGATTGAAGATCCAGAAATGAACCCACACACCTATGGCCACTTGATCCTCGACAAAGAGGCTGAAAACATCCAATGGAAAAAAGATAGCCTTTTCAACAAATGGTGCTGGTTCAACTGGAGGTCAGCATGCAGAAGAATGCGAATTGATCCATCCTTGTCTCTTTGTACTAAGCTCAAATCCAAATGGATCAAGGACCTCCACATAAAGGCAGACACTCTGAAGCTAATAGAAAAGAAACTGGGGAAGACCCTTGAGGACATCGGTACAGGGAGAAAGTTTCTGAACAGAACACCAATAGCGTATGCTCTAAGAGCAAGAATTGACAAATGGGACCTCATAAGGTTACAGAGTTTCTGTAAGGCAAAGGACACCATCAAGAGGACAGATCGGCAACCAACAAATTGGGAAAAGATCTTCACCAATCCTACATCAGATAGAGGGCTAATATCCAATATATATAAAGAACTCAAGAAGTTAGACTCCAGAAAACCGAACAACCCTATTAAAAAATGGGGTACAGAGTTAAACAAAGAATTCTCACCTGAAGAACTTCGGATGGCAGAGAAGCATCTTAAAAAATGCTCAACTTCATTAGTCATTAGGGAAATGCAAATCAAAACAACCCTAAGATTTCATCTTACACCAGTCAGAATGGCTAAGATTAAAATTCAGGAGACAGAAGGTGTTGGAGAGGATGTGGAGAAAGAGGAACACTCCTCCACTGCTGGTGGGGTTGCAAATTGGTACAACCACTCTGGAAATCAGTCTGGCGGTTCCTCCGAAAACTGGGCACCTCACTTCCAGAAGATCCTGCTATACCACTCCTGGGCATATATCCAGAGGATTCCCCACCATGTAATAAGGATACATACTCTACTATGTTCATAGCAGCCCTATTTATAATTGGCAGATGCTGGAAAGAATCCAGGTATCCCTCAACAGAAGAGTGGATGTAAAAAATGTGGTATATCTACACAATGGAGTACTATTCAGCCATTAGAAACAATGAATTCATGAAATTCTTAGGCAAATGGATGGAGCTAGAGAACATCATACTAAGTGAGGTAACCCAGACTCAAAAGGTGAATCATGGTATGCACTCACTAATAAGTGGTTATTAACCTAGAAAACTGGAATACCCAAAACATAATCCACACATCAAATGAGATACAAGAAGAAAGGAGGAGTGGTCCCTGGTTCTGGAAAGACTCAGTGAAACAGTATTCGGCAAAACCAGAACGGGGAAGTGGGAAGGGGTGGGAGGGAGGACAGGGGAAGAGAAGGGGGCTTACGGGACTTTCGGGGAGTGGGGGGGCTAGAAAAGGGGAAATCATTTGAAATGTAAATAAATTATATCGAATAAAAAAAAATTAAAAAAAAGGAATTAAATAAAAAAAAAGATATATATAACTTGTGGGAGTAGCCAATCAAGGTCTGATTTGATCGGTGACCCACTTCTTGAGAAGGAACCCATACCCAACACAGCTCAAGTGACCAAGAATCAAAAACTAGATGGTGGAGAGATCTGGGGTAAACTCAAACATTACTGGAAAAATCAATAAAATGACTTCTAATGATAGTCTGCTATACTTGTAGATAAATGTCTTGTCCAGTCATCATCAGAGAGGCTTCTTCTGACAGCATATGGGAACAGATGCAGAGACCCACAGCCAGACATTATGCAGAGAGAGTGTCTAAATTGGAGCTCTCCATCGAATCTCTCCTCTCAGGTGCAGAGAACACGGAGGACACCATGAGAAAATGCCCTTGGAAACAATTGAGTAAGGCACATATGATCTCACAGAGACTGAAGCCGGAAGCACAGGGCCTACACATGCCTGCAAGAGGTCTTTTGCATATATACTATTGCTATTAGCTTAGTGTTTTTATGGGACTCCTAACTGTGAGAATGAATGGGTCTCTGACTCTGGTACCTGCTCTTAGGATTCTTTTCTTCCTGTTGGGTTGCTGTGTCCAAGATTGATATGGTAGTTTTTGCTTCATCTTATTATATTTCATTTTGTCAAATATTTTATTTGGTGGTTGTCTTTTGGAAGCCTATTCTTTCCTAATTAGAGACAGAAATGGAGTATATGCAGTGGGGAGGAGCTAAGAGGAGTAGAGAGAGGGTAAACTATAATAAGGATATGATTAAAGGTATGAGAAAAGAATCTGTTTTCAGTATAAGAAAAAAATGAGCAAAACCAAAGACTTGCTTTGCTGAGTATCATAAACATTAATGGATTATTAAGGGTAAGGACAAAGTCTGATACCACACATGATACTGTATTTCAGAAGAAAATACTGTATTTCAGAAGAAAATTTGAATAGTGAAGAATTGTTAAGAGTATAGATGCTCACAGATGGCTTCTCTAAATATAGTGAATATATGTATGGAAAGTGAGCAAAGTACCTTATTGCATAGGAGGTATGACACCAGACTCATGGCCCTTGGCTTGATTTTATTGCTTTAGAGAGCATGTTAATTCTTTGGAATCACCTTTAACTTTTGACTCTATAAAGGTGTTTCAAAAAGAAATGAGAAAGTATTCTGTCCTTCCCTGGCAAATGGAGTTGAGTTTCAGGAGCACAAGAGGCTGAAACTCCAGGGCTTGTGAAATCAGAGGCTGAATTAGTTTAAACCACAGAAGCTCTGGAATCTTCCAGACCCTAGCAGGGAAAGTGCCACCAAATAAACAAAATAGGTGCACATTAGGCTGGTGGGAACGTTTAAAATCTGTGTGGTACACAGATCTGGTAGAATGCTCCTTTCTTTTTATTTTAAACTTTCCAGTTGATTTACATAAATATGCTACATCTTTCTGTGAAGGAGATTGGTCAGAATGACCTGTGTCTGAATTTTAATTACACTGGGGCTTTCTAGGGGCATTTCACATTGAGTGTTCTTGTCCAGTCAGTAACTCTGCTTGACAACTCTATTTTACAGGGAACAATTTGCTGGGTCTGACACTTCAGTGGCAGCATCTAACGTTATTGTCTAAGAGCTCCATTTTCTTTTTTGCACTTAATTTTTCTCTGAAGTCAGAGAAGAGATGCATTAGTGGCAGTTCTGGTGAGGTAAAGCTCTGGAACCTGATTTCATTGTTTTCCATTCTGTGTATTTTTCTGGGCTGCACTGCTGCCACAGATGATCTGTGCCATCTTTCCAGTAGGTTGTGTGAAGATGGCGGGCAACTGGATGCATTACAGGTGCATAGCAAACTACTCAAGAGTGATCCACAACTTGACAGGGTCTGATGGACGAGTTGGTCCTCAGAATCCCAATTTTTTCCCCCTTCAACCTATTATGACTTGATGGCTGACCAGAACAGAAATGAATTGGAGAGAAAGCCCTCAAGGCCGGGCTTTGGGGACTAGGGTGAAAGGAAGGCAACAGATTCTGACCCACAGAGTTTTGAGTTACTCTTTAGACATTTGTTGGAACTATGGTGTGTTCAATACTACTCTAAACTCTGGGAATGTAGAGACTAAACAAAATATCTGAAAACCAAACTAAAGCAATCAAACATCCAACCAAACCAAACAAAATTAACCAACCCAACCAAGCAACTGGCCAACCCCAATCAATCAACCAAATAACCAAAAAAGTCAACCATCCATCCAACCAAACCAATCAACCAACAGCCAACCAACACACTAACAACAAATTAACAAACTCAAATGAACTAACCAATCAAACCAGCCAACCAACCAACAGAACTAAGTAAACCAACCTACCAGCCAACAAACCAACCAAACCAACCAACTGAATCAACCTACTAACTAAACTAACCATCCAAACCAGCCAACAAACGAAGCGACCAAACCAGTCAACCAAACAACCAAATGAACTAACGAACCAAACCAGCCAACTGACCAAAGGAATCAACCCAATCAACTTACCAACCATTCAAAACAACCAAACAAACAAACCAGTCAACTAACCAAATAAACCATCCAAATCAGCTAACTAACCAAAGTAACCAAATCAACCAACCTATCAAACAAGCAACCTAACCAACCAACGCACTCACCCACCCACCCACCTACCTACCAACCAACCAACCAACCAACCAACCCAACCCAACCAACCAACCAATCCAGTCAACCAACGGCGCCAATCAAAGACACCCTCCTACCACCACTAGCATCCTCTGTGCACCCACCCCTGCCCACACACACATAAAAATTTAAACCATCAAACTCCCTGCCCTCATCAACAAAGATAATGTCTAGTAGCAAATACTTGGGAAGTAAATGTATGTCTGGATTCAGGCAGTGACAGCAGGGGTGATAGCTGGGGGCAGACACAGCTTCCCATTTTGTAATACTATAATACTGTTAAGCACTGCCTTAACCCAAATTGATTTCACTGACTATTAAGATTCCACGCTTTTTGTCTGACAAATGTCACACTCGTGTACACGTGTTTGTACTTTATTTAGAATGCCAGTTTAAAGGGTTGCAAGAAAGATAAAGGACTAGTGTGCCTTTGTGGGTAAGCTCTGGGAAGGATTACCTCTGAACAGAGTGATAATTGATTCCCATGAAGAAGTAAGGAGAGGGTCCTGATCCTGGAAAGGATTGATCTAGCATTGGAGGGGAGTATCAGGAGAGAGAAAAAGGAGAGAGGTGATTGGAGAATGGGTGGATAGAAGAAGGTTTATGGGACATATGGGGAGGGGGGAACTGGGAAAGGGGAAATCATTTGGAATGTAAACAAAGAACATAGAAAATAAAAATATAATAATAATAATAATGATAATAATAATAATAACCTCTCCAAGAAAGCTGCCAGATGGCACTGGTAAGGTGCAGATGGGCAGAACCATTTGCCCCACCCTCATAGGCAGGACTATCCAGGTTACCCCTCACCCCTTGGGCTTGTTCATGAGGAAGTGAGGGAGTTTCAGTCTCTTTCCAGACAGCATGATTACACACCCAAATTTTCTGACACCTCAAACACACCGAGGTCAGATTGTCTCCACACAACCAGACTGTCAAAGGCACGAGCCTGGTGGTTGGGAGAACTGGCCACTCTGTAAGGTGGGGAGTGGCTGTGGGCTGCCCCTGTGCCAGGTCTGCTCAGCCGGGGTCTAGGGAGAAACACTGGCAAGGAAGAAGCAGTTCTCAGGACCGTGACATGCAGAAGTCACCAGAAGGTGGGACAGTGCTTCACACTCTTCTAATGCCCAATCCTCCTCCTGGGGACAGTCAGTGGGGACTAGTCTGAGCCACCTTCTCATGTCCTTTCACATTTCCCTCTTCTGTAGCCGCTTCTCCTGTCCTGGTCTCACTGCGGCTGCCTTGGGCCATCCCTGTTTCGCCCCTGTGATGGGTGGGCAGCTGTCCCCAGAGACAGCATAGAGTCTGAGTGGCGGGTGTCCGTAAACAGAAGCAGTGCTGTGGACATTTTGAGCTGTATGGTCACCAACTCCATCTGTGGCAGGAAGGCGAGCTCCACCAGTTGCGAGACAGGCACTGCTCCTCTTTGGTGCCCGGTTGGTGGCATTGGGTGGAGACTGCTTGGAAGGACTGAGCCTAAGAAAAGGAGGAAGAGGGGCAGGGTGTTGGGGATGGGGACTTGGTGACAGTGCCAGGGGGCCTGTGAGCTGCGGACTTGGAGCAACTTCTCCTGGGCATGCGCTGAGGGGTGGCGGGCAGAGCATGAGCTGCTAGCCAGGAGCCAGGAGCCCTGAGCTGTGAGCTGGGAGACTCAGCTCCTGCCCTGCACGCTACCACCCTCCGGGTTCCCAGCCCCGGGTGCTGAGCTGGCCTCTATAAATAGCAGGTTACAGCTTCTGCGTGGGCACACAGGCTTTCACTGGGGAACACTGTAAAGTCACCCTGAAAAGTGTCTGCTGCTGCTATAGCCCCCTACTCAGCCTCTGCAAGAGGTAACAGCCTGCCTGGGATTCTGGGGCTCCAGGGAGGGAATTTTGCAGGGTGCAGAGGGTGAGGATGGGTGAATATGGAAGCTGTGGTTTTGCACATTAGACAGCTCAGGATGGTGGTGGTGGGGAGTACATCCTGCCTGAGAGGCAGCTGGTGTGTTTCTTATCAAGTTCCCCAACTTGCAGTAGTGATCATCCCCTCACAGGGGGCGGCTGCTGGAGATACCCCTGTGACCCTCATTACTGCCTAGTGGAGCTTGCTCTGTCTGGCACGCACTCGTGAACACACTGACACACACACACACACACACACACACACGAGTTCTAACCCCAGGTGACACTGAGTTCTGACCCAGCTGACCGACAGGTTTTGGTCCCTTTGTGGGGTCCTTAAAAGATGCTGCAGTGAGGTGAATCATGGTATGCACTCAATAATAAGTGGTTATTAACCTAGAAAACTGGAATACCCAAAACATAATCCATACATCAAATGAGGTACAAGAAGAAAGCAGGAGTGGTCCCTGGTTCTGGAAAGACTCAGTGAAACAGTATTTGGCAAAACCAGAACGGGGAACTGGGAAGGGGTGGGAGGGAGGACAGGGGAAGAGAAGGGGGCTTACGGGACTTTCGGGGAGTGGGGGGGGGCGAGAAAAGGGGAAATCATTTGAAATGTAAATAAATTATATTGAATAAAAAAATACTGAAGAGGCAAAAAAAAAAAAAGAAAGAAAAAGAAAAAAAAAGATGCTGCAGTGACTAGGAGTGCTAAGGGGCTGCTTCTCATCCCTAATCCAAGTCACTGACCCCTGCCTGCTTCAAAGAGGAAGTGGTCTTGGTCCTTCTGACTTGGAAGGGATGCTGGGATCGCAGCTGACTAAAGAGCACACTTTCCATGGCTATCTCCAGCCCCCCTTCAGCAACTCCTGTCCCTCACCCCCAAGCCAGGCCTGTTTCCCCTAGGCTACCTTCGGGTTCTACCTACCCCAAAGAGGAGTCAAGAAGGAGTTAGAAAATTGGGGCTTCAAAGTAAGAGTGGGTGGTGAGAGTACCATGTGGAGTCTCAGATTTGCACCACAGCCTCAGTGAGCTCCTCTGATGCCTCTGGCAGGGCAAGGAGCCCACTTAAATCCCAGAGCCTGCTGCTAGGATGGAAGTTAAGGTTGCAACCAGCTGCTTCTAGGTGATGTGAGAACCAGAAAAACCAGAAAGCCTGTGTTTGCCCCCTCTCCACCTTTGATTTTGCTTCCCTCTGGGGAGGTGATTTCTGCCCTGAGGACACCCAGTGGTTTCTGTTTGAAGACAGAAACTTTATAGGTGTGGATGTGCATATTGATGAGATAGTTGCAGCCACTCAAAACTTACTGGAAAAACCCAGAGGAGAGAGAGGTGTCAGTTGCTGTTAGCAGACTGAGGTTCCTGAGGGCAAGGATGCTCAGTTGATTATGTGGCTCAGGCAACACCTACTTAGCAGGGAAACCCTGGGGGACATTCTGTCACACTGGCTTTTATGATGTAAGATGTCTTCTTTGTTTATCTTGCTTTTCTTTCACCTGCTTCCTGCTTCCTTACTCTTTATAAAATGACATTTGAGGTCGTTATATGGGCATTACATTTTGCTTGCATTTCCCCTTAGTTTGAAAGAAGTTATTTATAAATGTGTAGCTCTATAAAATACAGGAAAGAGCAGACGACAGGGATGAATTCATGTCTCCTACGATGGTCACTAGGTGGCCCCTTTTATAGGTGTACATCTACATTTAGAGGACCTTGCTTGCACAGGACTTTTCTTAATGAGATCTGGAATCAGAATGATATCAATCTGACTTGGTTCAGAGACTCAGCCACAGAGTGGCTGCCTGATGCTGTGCTAGAGGTAGAATTAGGAGAGGCTTAGACAAGTGGACACTGTCAGCTGACTCAGTGTGGGAGGAAACACATTAGCTCATGTTCTTTGGGATATATTCCAGGGAAACACTGACATGAAATCACAGCAATTGATCAGTGCCTCTGGACTCAGCACACGGGCCTTAAACTCAAGCCTGTAGGAGTTGCAGTAAGTTAAAATGCTTCTTCAAGGGAAAAATGAGAGAAAGGAAGAAGGAAAGAAGGAAAGGAAACAAGGGAGCATTTTATGAGAGTTGCCCTGGCCCGCGGGGATTTTCGACAGGGGACCCTAGAAGAGAAGGGCAGAGAAACAGAGACAGGAGACGTGAAGAACGAGGTCAAGTCAAATTAACTGCTCAAGACCTAGTAAACTGTATTTTCTCAGGGAACTTATACAGGCAGGGGAAGAAGTGAGCGAGTGGGATTCTTCACGTGGAAGGAAGGAATGAAGGGAGGGAGGAAGGAAGGAAGGAAGGAAGGAAGGATGAATTACAGTGTTAATGCTTCCATTATCCCTGAAGAAACTCTGTGATAAGATGATAAGAGAGCAAACTGGACCAGCCCTGTTGTGCTCATGGTTTATCGGTGTGTATGCAGGTGAGAGTTACTGAAAAGTATTTCTTCTTTGTTGACCTGGTTGTAAACTTGCCTCTCTATAGGTGAATGATTAAATTATGAGTCATAAAAGATGTGTCATCCCCCTTTCTGGATGATCTGGCTTTTCAATCATGTTTGCTGTGTGTGGCTATTATAGGAATGGAGATCAAGGGGAAATAATCATTAACCAAGGCTGCTAATTACAAGATGCATTAATAAAGTATTTTATTATGTAAAAGTTCAAAGTTCACAAGACTAGTTCAGTGGACTCCTGTCTACCTGACAGGCTGATGCTGGAGTTGTCCACTCAGGACCAATGAGTTCTTGTCTACGGTGTAGCCAGATGCTCTGATTATCCAGTCAGGATCAGTGGGTTCTTATCTACCCCATAGCCAGATGCTATGGTTGTCCAGTAAGGGCCATTTTAACTTCACCTGTAGTCTCCTGCACTTTCTAGTCTCCTTGGAGTGTGGGACCAAATGATAGAAATTATATCCAAGGAAGTGTAGCTACAAATGATGTCTTACCTGGGCTGTGCTCACCGTTCTTCCCCTTTTAGTTGGTTGGTCTTGTCTCCTTCTTATCTTATGCAACAGTGGGAGTGAGGAGCAATGGTGGACAGTGGGTCGGAATGTAATGGGCCGTTCTGCCCTACTTGACTCCTTTATCATTTCCCACTCATTATTTTCCTGATTAAAAGTGTTGTGAGGCCCCATTGACACAAATAATGGACAAGTGGGGTCTAAAGAGGTTGGACGTGCTGCCCAAATCAGCATTGTTAGCATTCTATAGCTCTTTCTAGAATTTTCTATGATTCTCTTATAATGATTATAGTGCATTTGTGGGTGTTTCTTTTGTTTTTTCTTTTTAAATTTAAAATTCTCTCCTTCAAGCTAGCTTAGATACTGATTAACACTTGTCGTGTGCAAGGTACTCTGCTAGGCTATGTTCTGTTTATAGCAGTGAATAACAAAGATGGCTGCTTTCCCCAGGCTATCAAACACATCACCCTGAAAAATTGTTCCTGTAGAAGCTTATTAATGTTATTAATATTAATTTTATTAATATTAATGAGGAGTGGCTCATTAGGTCAAGGTGACTTATGTACAACAATGAGAAATGACAGAGTTTGTATGCCTGGAGCCCATGTGCAAGCTAGACACATAGAGTAATTGTCTACAACCCCAACACTACTGGGGAGATGGGAGGCAGAGACTGA
Source organism: Apodemus sylvaticus (assembly GCF_947179515.1). NCBI lineage: Eukaryota > Metazoa > Chordata > Mammalia > Rodentia > Muridae > Apodemus > Apodemus sylvaticus. The sequence goes on along the minus strand of NC_067472.1, from coordinate 198,472,374 downwards.
ATCCCCAGACCCCATGGTCCAGCTAGTCTGGCATACACAGCAGAAAAATTATCATATGACCCTGCCTCCAAAATGGTGGAACATGAAGGCAGATACTCTAGGTTGTCCTGTGATTTTCAGATGTACATTGTGGCATGCACCAGCATCCACACATATGAATACACATCACACACACACACACACACACACACACACACACATGCACACACACTCACACACACACACACATTCATGCAAAACACTTATGCTTATATAACCAAGAAAGACATAATTATTTTTAATATCTTGACTGAAAATATGCCACAGCAATAGTGACACAAAAGATGTGGGAGTAACTAAACAATCTGAGTTCAGGCCATGTCATATGAGATGGAACCCCCTGTACATGTTACAACAGGGATAGAAAAGTAACCTGGCAATCAGAAGGCAAGGGATTCTATAGAGTCACATAGCTCAAAAATCACACACCAAAGTTTATTTGGGAAGGAAAAACCCAGAGGGCTGTGTGGAGAGAATATCTTCTATCTGTATGGATGAGGCACCTGTCAATTAAAATCTGATGGCCTATAGCTTAGGCACAATGAAGGAGGCGGGCATATAGGAGGCAAAAAGAATTCTGGGAGAGTGCTGGGTGGAAGATGTGCCTGGGAAACTGAAAAAACAGGCCCACGTTAGCTGAACAAAGGTAAACAGACACACAGCTGAATATCAATTAGAATAAATGGATTAATTTTTGTTATGATGAAGTCAGAAATGAGCCTAACTATATGATGAGTGTATTTATAAATATATTTTGAGTTTGAGTCTTCCTCCTGGGAGAATGGGGCTGGGAGAAAGAACCGAACTTAACTTCCTCTGGTGCGTCTGCCTCTGCTCAAATGCAAATCAGCAAAGAATTTAATACACGACAGGGATATAAACCTGTTCGTGGGGTTGGGCACAGAGCTTTCCAGGGTAGGGATGGCTGCGATTTCGACTTCTGTGCTTGGGCTACTCTGTAAGGATGGAGTGTGGATGGGGAGACTGAGGCCAGCCTGTAGGGCAGGTAGAGTGTTCTCTCTGTGGAACCTGGCAGTTGGAGGAGCTCAGGGGGGAGGGGCTTAGGGACCAAGGACCTCTCCTGCTACTGATGACCAACAAGGCATTCTTCTGCCACATTTTTGGCTGGAACCATGTGTACTCCTGGGTTGATGGCTTAGTCTCTGGGAGCCCTGGGGTGTATGGTTGACCAAATCATCATTCTTCCCATGGGGCTGCAACCCTACCCCACTTCCTCCAGTCTACCCTCCAACTCCTCCATTGTGAACCTCATGCTCAGTCCAATGGACGGCTGCTAGTTTTCTCATCTGTATCTGTCAGGGCCCCTCTAGAGACAAGCATAACAGGCTCTAAATCTCATCCTAATCCCATACATTGACCAAGAGGAAACAAACAAATGCTATTTTGGACATGTCAGTCTCCTTCCTGAATGTGGTTATGTCCATAGATTAGTGCTACTTTTCCCATTGGTCACAGAAACTCCTTTTGCATCTGTTAATGCATAGATTTATTTACTCCTTATATTGTAGAGACTAAATGTTGAGTGTTTGATCCCAAATAAGTAATTTATAGAACACAGATAAACACCAGACCTCACCACTCAGAGGGCATGGTGTAACATAACCCAGAAACAGTATAATAGATGGAGGGTGGGGAGTATTGCTGTGTTAACCTCTGTTCTGGACAGGACAAGCAATTGCATTCATAAAAGCCCAGCAGCTGTGTTTACTTCCACTCCAGCTTTAAAAAGTAAAGGCTTTTCAGTATTCTATCATGCATATGAAAGAAGCTCCTGCTCTAGCCTTAGCAGACGAGCTATTAATAGCAACTGTTTGGGGGTATGAGGTGGGATTTTGCCCAGAATTTATAGGATCTCACAAGAATATGTGCAAGACACCCTGATTAAACAAGGCAGGTTTTTTAAATGATACAGGACCCTTGGCTTCCAGGAAGACAGCCCTTGCAACCAGGCCTGACAAGAAGAGTTTGATCTTGGGATCCCACATGATAGTAGGAAATACCTGATGCCTGAAAGTGCTCCTTAACTCCAGAGAACATCTAGCATAGGTGTTTCTCAGGATAGAAACACACAGTAAACACATATAGAGAAACAAACACTCATGTACAGAGAGGAGGAGAGAGAGGGAGGGAGAGAGAAAGAGAGAGAGAGAGAGAGAGAGAGAGAGAGAGAGAGAGAGAGAGAGAGAGAGAGAGAGATGTGCATTTCTTTTTTTATATTTTTATTTTTTTATTCTTTGTTTACATTCCAAATGATTTCCCCTTTCCCAGATCCCCCCTCCCCATATGTCCCATAAACCTTCTTCTCTCCACCCATTCTCCAATCACCTCCCTCCTTTTTCTCTCTCCTGATACTCCCCTCCAATGCTAGATCAATCCTTTCCAGGATCAGGGCCCTCTTTCATGGGAGTCATTTGTTATGCTATTTGTGCCTTGGGTATTCAGAGCTTCTGGACTAATTAATATCCACTTATCAGAGATTGCATTCCATGTGTATTCTTTTGTGACTGGGTTACCTCACTTAGGATGATATTTTCAAGATCAAACCATAAGAGGAGAGACTTCCTCTTTTTTTAATTGGGGAAGCATGCAAGAGGGCAGCGGGGACTAAATGTCATCAAGATACATTGTAGATCACTCTCACATGGAAATCTGTTAATGCATAGCCTTATTTACTCTCTGAGTGTTGCAAACAAGTGCTGAGTCAATGTGAAAGGATAAATGTCAAAGTTTCCAGCCATAGTACCCAAAAAGTCTTTAATCACAGCACCTGGGAGGCAGGAACAGATGGTTTTTTTCTAAGTTCCCTGTCAGCCTGGACAACATAAGTACTACCGGGCTTCAGGACAGACATTGTTTCACACAGAAATCCAGTCACAAGGAAAAAGAAGGGAGAAGGAAAAGGTGGAAAGGAGAGAAAAGAGAAATAAATAACCAGGACAAGGTTGTCCACCATCACCTGCCAATCCTATTTCCTGACAGTCAGGCCTCTCATTTAATGTGCTTTTGGAAAACAGGAATAGGCACAAGACTCGAGAGTTTGAATCAAAGTTAACTTTTACTATAGAATTAAAATAACTTTTTAAAGAATCTAGGAATCTCTTTGAGCATTCACTTATGTAAATAAAATAAGGGATTCTGTGAAATTTTAGGGAAACATCAATGTGTTCTGATTAGCTTCACTTGTGCACAGGGCCAAAGTCAGAGGCATTGAAGAGAATAGTTGTCCACCCTCAGGTCATAGTGAGCTTCTTTCTGCCAGTCTGTCAGCAACAGTGAGTTTGTCGTGTCATCCCTTATTCACGACAGTAACTTTGTGTGAGGTAGACACAAACTCTATCCTCAGTGGACAAGTCATTAACAATTCATGGAAATCATAGAAAACATGTTCAGGCAAGGTCTTTACTGTCTCTATGCCAGATAGATTTTCCTGGTATATTATGATGTGTTTTGTGGCTAGATTGGTCAGTCAGGAATATGACCATCAGGACAACTTGGTTGCAGGACTGGACAAACTGGAGCAAGTGACATGGCGTATGAGGAGTGGAGAAAGTCTTCCTTTTCCTATTTATTTTATATAAATGTAGCAACTTCCTCAGGGCTGTAGTCATCTCCTCTTGTCTTCCAGGGTTTGAGAGGTGGTCACTGTGTTATCAAAGTTCTTTTCACATCTATGATGAACTGCAAATTCAATATGAAGTGAAAATCAAAGTACAGCTGTCACTACTTTAATGGTATAAACCTCAATTGGCATCCACAAAAGTGCTTCTGGAAGCCTAGCAGAAACACTAGCATCTTTTCCTGGAAATACATCTTTTTCAGTTTCCCATGATGGGGTACCAGACTATAAGGAAGAGTGTCATGAGGAGAAACATCATATTATGCAGTTTGTATTAGAAACTGAATATTGGTGTAGACTCATCTCAGATTAAAGTCAACCCAAAAGAAAGTAAGTTTCTCTTGAGTCAGAAAATTCTCTTAATTATTCAAAAATCAATTTGTTATTCAGGGTTACATTTTGAGTAGATGAAAAATATAGACCAATATCTGGGACCATTGAGATATGTTTCTTTGGCAGTAGGTTATTGTTGGAATTGCAATCTGTCCCATATTGACCCTGCATCAGGTAAGGCAGACTAGATTTGGGTGCACTGGAGCCTTACACGCATACTGGTGCATGGTCAAAAATTTTGTCTTAAGCTCTTAATAAATATGCTATATAAAATAATTAATTTCTAATTGCTATGAACTCGTCATATACCATTCTATCTTTAAGTAAAACTTATATAGACTATATTTATATATAAAACTATATATATATAACTATATATACAACTATATATAACTATATATAACTGTATAATTATATAAGAATATAACTATAACTATAACTATATATATATTTCCTTCTGGGCACTGTATATGATAATAGTATGCCTTCAATTCACACCAGTGCTCATAAATGACATAGATACAATATGCATGACATAGAAACAACATGCATAACACCCATTGAACAGATATTTACACTACACTACATACAAATATATAATACATTCACATATATAAAACACTCAGAGACATATATAGGTGCATATGCAGACACACACAAACATACTTAAACTTTCACATACACTCACTCCCACAACAGAAGGTAAGTGAGATTTGATTCATCTCAAATATGTGACAGTTACCTTGATGTTCCAGGTGGTGACATGACTGCAGTCCTGCAATTGGAGAAAAGGAAATGTTGATAAGTCATGGAAAACTCCCATTTTGAAACAACTTATACATTTTATATTATACTAAAGGAGAGTCTCATGTGATCTAGGCTACACCATATATCCTAGAGAGCACAGAAGGATCTTGGAATTATCCTCTTGACACCTGCTCTCCAGTGCTGTGTTAAAGGCAAGCAGCACCTTGGCAGATTCCAGAAGTGCTGGGAACTAGATCCAGGGCCTAAAGCTTGAAAAACAAGCACTCTCCCTACTGAGCCCTGTCCCCAACCTCTAATTAAAAAGCTCACTGTAGGGCAATAGTTCTCAGCCTAGAGAGTGTGATTGCAGTGTTGGTGGCAGCTATGGGAAAGGGTCTAGGGACCACTACTCCTACATAGTTCTCCTTATGGTCAGAGTAGGTGTGTCACGACCACGTACCTTGGCACATTTTATCCAGAGTCACTTGCAAAATATTGCTTTATTACAAGGACCAGTAAGTGCAGTGTCATATTGGAGTCATGATATAAATCACATAGTAAAAGTTACCTAATAATTTTTGAGGGATGCTCAAATATGGCATACAGAAACGCAAGGATTAATCAGTCTATCACAGTTTGTCTATGTAGGGTCAGATAGCTTCTTACTCATGATTCACCTGCTATAGCTGCCCTGCTGCTGGCATTACAGGTATGCTTTACATTAGCCAGAACTAGAAAGGGTCTTTACAACAGAGAACCTTTGGATTGGAGTTCTAGGCATTTTTATAATCGTGCAATCTTTTTAACATCCCAGTACCTAAACATTATTGTCTCCAAAGATAGGGCTATGTAGTTTAGATCAGATCTGCAAGAAAAGTCTTTCTCACATTCAACTGAAAATCATTCTCTGCTTTTGATCCATGAGAGTACACAAAGGGAATCTGGGGAAATCTTACAGTGTGTAACAGTATCCACTGATCGTGCAGGGAAGCAAGCACTTCACAATAACCTGACTCCAGATCTAGGGCATCTGCCAAACTCTTCTCACCACAACAGGTACTGAAACCACAGATAAAGGCATAAACTAAAAATAGTATCTGTTTTCACATGTCTACACAATGATGCTACAGAAGGAAGATAATATATGTGTCTTATAAAAGAAATCTTAAATTTTATTAGGTCTCAGTATTTTTGATAAGGAGAATAATGCAAAATGTATACACATATACATTTATAAGTATGTAGAAACACACACACACACACAGAGAGAGAGAGAGAGAGAAAGAGAGAGAGAGAGAGAGAGAGAGAGAGAGAGAGAGAGAGAGAGAGAGAGAGAGAGATAGTATCTTAGAATACTTTGGATCTCTATGACTGAATTTCTGGTTCTTATCTATTTCATGGGACACGTTTTGGTCCTTTCTCTATGTTGCTGCATCTCCTCTGAATCTATACTCAATGGAAGAGTCCTGGCTGATAGGCAGTAAAGAGATAGAATCTTACTATCTGGGTCTGATCTGACACGCAGAGATCTGATCATACTAAGTGTGAGATCACAGACCACAACATAGGAGAAGAAACCACCTCCCTAGATGGTGAGAACCATATACTTCTAGAAAAAATTCCAGAACAAGATTTGCATAATTTACCTTTTGTGCAAGTTTGTCCTTTGCATACAGATCTCTGACTGAAAGTTACATTGATAAAGAACAAAGTAACAGGGAATAAGCATTAAATAAGCCAATGAGTTTCATACTTTGTTCTTTTCCTCATGTTACTGGGGATGGAATTCAGAGCCTCAAGCATGCTGCTCTCACACTCTGACTCTGAGGTACACACACATCCTCTTTCCTTAATCTTTTCCTGAGAGTATTAGTATCCTCAGATATCAGGATTATGGGGCAGAAAGGAATAGCATCTCAGAGACAGTGAATGATCAGATTTCAAATATGAGAAAATGTACATTCACTAATCCCAGAATCATAGATATTTGGTTACTATGGATTTCTAAGAAGGGGGTGATGAAGCTGAACTGCCAGGAGGGTAAGGAAAAAATGATAAAAACCAATCAGCACTGTGTCCTGACTGAAAACACGGCCTTGTTTACTTGCACAAAGATACATACACAAAAGAGAGCTGTGTCCTGTCTGTGGGCATGGAGCCCACTCTGTAGATAATTGAGTATTTATTTTAATCCAGTAGGTACCAGTGTGAAAATTTCAATTCTGAAATGAGAAAAGGCAGACTCACAGTTGCACACATTTGCCTCCAAGTCCAAGTTTCCTGTCTCTCATCTCCACCTTTCTCTCCACCTTCCTCCTTTCATTCAATTTTCCATTCCTCATTCCTCTTCTCTTCTTTCTCATATGTCTCTCCCTATCTCTCCCTTTTCTCTTTCCCTTCTTATCTCTCTCTTTTCCTCCCAACTCTCGTCTCATCTTCTCTGCAAAATGTTGCCATTCTCTTAGAAACTGTGAACTTATCTTCCTTTTGCAATTCATCATTGTCATCTTTGTCCTCCTTCTAGACCTTGTCATCCCTGTCCAATCTTAATTGCCCTCTAGTTTCTTATTTTTGTCCTTTCTTGTCTTTGATTTCTTTCCCCTTCTCTTCCATCTACATTCTCTCTCTCTCTCTCTCTCTCTCTCTCTCTCTCTCTCTCTCTCTCTCTCTCTCTCTCTCTCTCTCTCCTCTTTTCCTTCCTTCCTTCTTTGTATTCTTTCTCTCGATATTCATTTTCCTTCTATTTTTCATAGTCCTCCTCCTTCTCCTAATCTTCTCAATGTCCTCCACTCTGTCATCTGTGTCCTCCTTCTCTTTCCCCTGTGTGTAAAAAATTCTCTGTCTCACTGTCTCTGGATCCCTTTCTTGCACAATGAATTCTTGCCCATTGATTGTGAGGAACAAGGGACAATAATATAAAACTGGGGTTAGCTTGTTTCTTTAGGACATCAAGTGACAAAATAAAAATTAATCATATTCATTGCTTACCCAACACTACTTTGCCTGAAGAATTCAGAATACAGCCTTGGGAAGGAAGAGACATGGAACTCCCATACAGTGTTTCCTGTTGAATTTCTTCAATCTCTGCCTCTTAAAGTTACTTCTTAAAAGGTTGTCTTAAAAACCAGCAGTGGTGTCATCCTGTCTTTTAAGAGTGGTTGTTGATCATTAGAATATGCACATAAAAGGAAGGCATTCATAGCAATCAGTCAAGACATTCTGTACAAAGACAGTTTTTAAATAGTTTTGAGACATTGGTGATTTTGTATTGTAAATTCCAGACTTGAATCTCACATACTTACTATTTATACTTGGGGGCACACAGCACAGCAATGGATTCAGGGAGCACCACTTGATATCCAAAATGTGTGTGCAGTTCTGCACTTGACCAGAAGGCTGTCTGGGTTGGATGGGTCTGAGAAGACAAAAGAAGCAAAGAATTCTAAGTTAGCCCAGTCAGCTATGCTTGATTCACCAAGGAAGGGAGGCACAAGGAACATTAACAATCTGTTCTCTCCTGTGATTTCCAAAATCCTTGAATGTAGACTGCCATCTGTCATGTGCAGCAGTAATGTGGAACCATCTTCTTTGTCCTCCTAATTCATAATGTTCAAAATGTACTGCATTTTTCTCATTTAGTGCCTTAGTTAGTGTTTTCATTCTTGTGAATCAACATCATGGTTAATCCAACACTTATAAAGGACAACATTTAATTGGGGCTGGCTTACAGCTACTGAGGTTTGGTCTGTTATTGACATAGCAGAAAGTATGATAGCATTCAGGCAAACATGGTGCCTGGTGAGCATAGAGTTCTACATCTCGTTTGAAAGGCAAAAAGGAGAAAAATGACTCCTCCTCTCTCAAGGAGGACCTCAAAGTTCATGCGCAAAGAGACACTTCCTCCAACAATGCCAATGCTAGTCCATCAAGGCCATACCCCACAATACCCTGCCTGGGACAGGAGTATTCCAACCACTACACTTACTTTTAGCTTGTCCCTCAGTTAGGACAAGGCCCTTTTGGTCATCCATGCTTAGTTAAACCTGATGTCTAGACAGTAACTATTCCAAATTTTGTCTTCACTTCTAACCCATCTCTGCTTCCTTCCTGACAACAGCAGACTTATTGCTTCATCAATATTTCTGATAACTTCTTCAACAATCTCTTTGATAATGCAGTTGTTTTTATTGTATCCTGCCCCTGAGACGCATGGGATTTCTCCCTATGTGAGAAGGAGCTACTTCTGTCCTTCTGATGTGGTATAGTATTATTGTCATATGATCATACTATGTCTTTTTCCATTACTTGTCTTCTTCCTTCACTGGGTCTCCATATGTAAAAACCCACCAAACAATTGCTTGCATGAATGGTGATAAATCTTGCAGATGTTAAGCCATGCAAGCCAGTTGTAAAAGTTACATTTCTACCCATTGCAATTGAATCATTGTTAGAATGGAAGCGGTGCACATGTAAAATGGAGGAAGACATGGTGAGAGCAAGAGGGGTTTCATTCTTCAAGGGAGAAAGTGAGATTTCGAGCAGGCTTCTAGCACATTCTCGTTTCTTTCTCTAAGTTGTGTATGAACACAGAGGCTTCCCACATGAGCCATTAAACAACTGTGTTTATGTATGTATACTCACACCTAAGCTATCATTTAAAACATCAAGCTTTTGGAAATCTAAAGTGAACTCAATGAAAAAGTAAAAAATTAAAAAAAAAAACAATAAACAAGAAGAAACCATGTCCAAACTATTTCACAGCTCCTACATGACAGTAATCTGCTAACCCATTCCCAAAGAGCAGCCTCCTCTTCAAATTCCCCTAGATTCTAGGGCCTAGATGCCAGCTTCAGTATGACAGTTATAATAGAATCCACAATGGCCAATTTCTCATCAAGTGACTTTTGTTTTGAGGCACAATATTACTGTTCACTCAACGTGGCACCAAATTCACCAACTTGCACTCTATCCTCCTGAATGCTGGGGGGTCCAGGAGAGTGACAGTATAACTAGATTTTATGACATTACTGGACATTGCATTATCTGCCTTCCATGGTTTAAAATACATTAATTCAATATCCCCAGAACTCCAGCAGGTTCCATCCTGAATTCCTGCTTCCTGTGTCCCCATCCTATGGCTTCTGTGAACCTCATATCCAGTGCCCTTTCATCCTTGTTGTTCTTTCATCCCCACTGTGGTCCCTGATTTCCTCATTAGACATTCACCTAAGCTGCTAGGAATTGTTTCTCTTGCAGCCAGTTCTCCATATTTACCGAGTTCATGAGCCGCCTGCATGTTTAAGTGCCTCAGGTCCCTCTCTAGCCTTCTCACTTCATTCTCCCAATGTTGATGTAGTTGTAATATCTCACATGTGCCTTCAATTACAAACTTTATAACTACATCTCACTTTCAAGTTCTGTCCTCTTATACAAATCCTACTCATGTTTATGAGATGAACACTGCTCTCACCATGATCCTAACTGGAATCCTGCCCTGTCTCAGATTCCTCAAACTTTATCCCTATTACCTGGATATCTGAATTCCCCTGATCACTCCTCCACACACACACAAGACTATCACCCCCCTTATCATCATTCCATGGTATCAGCTCCCAAACCTCACCTGACTTTCCCTAACCAAGCAGCTTTGCATCTCCTTCATTTTAACTTCTAGAGTATGGCTTTGATCACACCATAATTTTGCTCAGAATAGTCCACAATCTTTTCCCTCTACTCAAAATCACCACTACTTTTCCAGTCCATCCAAGACAAGGGATGGCATGGTTCTGATGGCTGATATCAACACATATCAGGCATTCTTTTCCAATACAAACCATAAATCCCAGCCAACAGAAATGCTCACTGATACAGGAGGTCAGTGTATCAATCTCCAATGCTATCCCCCTCCCCTATATACTGTTTTGGACTCCTCTTCCTAAGTTATCATAAGTTGCCTTACGTGTGGCAGTTCTTCCTCTGCAACCCACACTGGCCTATATTTTTCTCCGGCAGTATATTGTGCTTTTTGCCTCATGTGCCTTACTCATTTTCTCTATAATCTCCCCTTTGAGTCCCAAAACACAAAAGGCCAAATTTCAATTGGGCATATTATATTATTGAAGTAGGCATTGCAGTAAGAATAGATGCAATTGGATGGAAGAACACGAAGTCACAGGAGACTGCCTCACACATCAGCACTTCTCAAGGTCTGACTCCAAGATCTTACAAAATCTAAGAGCAAACCACCTTGTTGTGGCTTTTATTTAGCAAGTTACAAGAATTTCAATTGTTTTGTGAGCAGCAGTCTTTGAAAATGAGATACTCATCCAAAGGACTCTCTAGGCAAATAGTGTGTTCCCTTGAAAATCAAAAGATGTATGCTCTGCATGTGCAAATACTTGAAAACCTAGCTTGTAGGATCTCTTTGGTTGGGCACAAAGGAAGTACTTCTTCATAAATACAAAACATAATCATTAGAAAGGACACTCTTGGCATACTTAAGTTTCATTTTTACATCTTTTAGGTATGTGGTCTGTACAGACTGTTTTAATACATCCTTGCAAGCAACCGTTTTCCATGCAGATTCGTATCAAGTTGGAACACTGAAGAATTACTCCGAGTAAGACATAAAATACAAGGAGCTGTAAAAGTACTAGGAAATGCTCCTTTAACTCGAACTGCTCACTATTGACTGTATATGGTCAGTGAAGAAGATCTGGAATGGATTGACTCTGTGCAGAGCACTATTTAGGCTGGCTGTTTCTAAGAGAGAGACAAGAGGTACCCTCAGTTACCGAGTTCCATTAGCTTACATGAATCTAACCCAATGTAAGAAGACCCAGTTCTTCTTATATGAGGAACTGATACTCCTCATTTTGTGCATAGCAAAAATCTTGGGCTCCTTTCTGGAGGGGAATGATGATATAGGTAACACAACTCTTGGAGGACTTAGACACATCCTCTCACACACACATGACGCAGGCCACACCAGTGCATACATCTCATTGTTCCTACTCTCTTTGTTGTTTTGGGTGCTATTGTGCTTTGTTGAGATACAGTAAAAAGGAAAATATGTTGAGTGGAACTGGAGATATTCATCCTGACACCTCCTGGTCCTAGGCTCTTTCCTGTAGCAGTCAGCAGGTCTGCTCAGGTGTCCTGAGGTGTCTTGATAATTTATACTCCAAAGCTTACCAGAGTAGGTACGAAGTCAAGGACACAAAAGCAGTTTCCTTTTCTCTTTGCAACTAGGCACCATGTCTATTCCTGCTTTATGCCTCCCTGGCTGCCTTATGCTTTCGGGCTGCCTTCTTTATCCTTTAGGTAATATGACACTCAGACTGTGGAGCTGATTTGAGTTTGTAGGAAGCCTTTAGCTTCATTTTGTGAGTGACTAGAATTACTGGCTCTAGCCCCCAACTACCATGAAAATTTCTAATTATAGTGTTCATTTCCATGGACTCTGAAAAGCAACCAAATACAGTCATCAAATTCAAGATGGCCAGTCCTTGTCACACATAGTTCCCTCTGGAGGGTGACGTGTGTGGATATATACTCTAAATATGTTCCCTGGCAGTCATGTAAAATCAAGGAGAAAGAAATGGCCCCAGATCAGGAGAAGTGTTCATATCTTTTCCAAGGCTTCACATAATACACCACATTTCCCGATTCTTTTCTTGGTGTTCTGCCTTCCTGAGGGGAGGAATTTCTCACATAAATCCTGAGGGAGGACCAGCAGGTGCAGGTCTCTTCTGAACTGTAATGAAAAATTTAGAAAAGTCTGAGGTGAGAGGGCCTGGTATCTCTGAGCAGTACTCAGTCTGGCAGCCTGGGAGAGAAATTCAAAGTCATTGGGATTCTTTCCTTCATTCTGCTTCTCATCATGGGCGGGAAGTATTACTCTGAGTTCTGGGTATTGGTGTCTGGGAGATGGGGCCTTGGACTTTACTGTCAGCTTAAGCGGATAGAGCAATATTTTTGGTTGTGAATCTGGGCTGACTATAAAATATCTTTGTGTGTGGAGGGATTCATTGGACAAAGTCTTCTAACTGAGGTATGGACCATATGTCTCCAGGGATCTAAACTGTAAGAGAATAGGAAACTTCTGCTGTGTTTCCCCAGGCAGAGATATGTCTTCTCTATTCTTAGTTCATATCTCCAGATTTTTTGGCCTCTGGATTCTAAGATCTGGACATGTATTTTCCTGTGTCCTGCTGGGATTTTCCTTAGGCACAGTCTCACACAAGTTACTTACAAGTCTGTGACTTCCAGACATAGAGTCAAACTGCAAGTATTTCATAGAGTCCTCCTTTAAGAAGCCAGCTGTGGGCATGCTCAATCATATGGAGCATTTACACTAGAGCTGTGAGCCTATGAGAAACGCCATCAGGTATTAAGAGGCTGCACACAGCAGAAAGACAGTCTATTCTCAAGATCAGACCATCAGGGTATATCCACAATAGTACAGTATTGTAGGGAAAGAGAGACCCTTGTGGCCTCAGAACTGCAAGGCAAGCTCAGAATTTTTCTTTCTTACCATCAACTCACAGACACATCCAGAAATATTGCTAGGTCTGCACAAGCTGACAAGACAGATTGTCAGGACGGAAAAAGGCAACACTCAACACAGGAGGTTCTGTTACCAGAGGAAACTAAATTGATCCCTGATAGCAAAATATTGAACACATGGCTGGAGATTCAGTATTCTCTGTGGGGTCCAGTTCTCCAGACTTGAGACACCTGTCCAGCATCTCTGCCTTACCTTACTTATGAGCTTCAGTTGCACTCATGTGTGACTGATCCAGAAGAAATTGGAACCACTTCTACACAAGGCTTGTCCTAGTCAGAAACCTGTGGTGAATCACCTGGACTTTCCAAGGTGCATGTTTCTGCAGCCTCTTTGGAAGCTGGTGATGTGGCTGGGGCTGCTTCTTCACAGTCTTCCTTTCCTGAAGACACCACTGGTGGGCTTAGGGTCCTTGTTGTTACTAAAGAAGGCTGAGCTTTCTTTGATGTTAATGGTGCTCCAGAGCCCACCTCCCCAAAGTTGTTTCCTTCAGAACCATACATTTTTCCAAATGGCTAGGAAGCCCATTTGAAAAATCCTGATGTTACTAGAATGTTTATCTCCTCCCAGAAGGCTACTTTTTGGGCAAGTTCCTCTTTATTCTTCTTCTGTAGGAAGGGAAAATCATTTAGGCCACTGCTTCAAACCTTGGAAGCAAATTCTTGTCAGCCAAGATATTAACCAAATGTAGTTCTGTTAAAGTCTGACATCTCAGTGTAGGGCCTGTATCCCTGGTGTGTTGAAAATCCATTATTCTACTTTACTCATTTCCTGTTTTCAGTAAGCTAGGTCTAAGTCTTCTCAGTATGCCACTCCATTGTGTGTGTGTGTGTGTGTGTGTGTGTGTGTGTGTGTGTGTATTTGTGTGTTGATCTTCTAAAATTCTCTAAAATCTCTTAGTACTTTTTTCTGAGGGGATTTTTTTCGACAGAGTCTTAACAGAATAGAGCAGAGAGAAAGCTGTGCAAAGAAAATTATATGTCTAAATGAGGACCTAAGGAAATCTGGCCTCTGTATACTTGGTTTCACATGTTTCTCATATTTAAAAAGGCACACGCTGACATCCTACATCCATTTCCATACCTTGGCCTTGAAAGAGAATATCCACAGTCTTCCATTAAAATGGCACATTCAGCAAACATTCAACTGTCAATGGGCATTGCTAAAGTGGTCTAGTGCCACTCTCACCTCAGCACTCAAGAGGAACCAGATGGACCCACAGAAATTTGAGGAAACTGGTTGTCCTCATAAATTTGAAACTAGAAAATAAAGACAGTGTTCACGATCTTCCATTCCCAATCACAATAGGAATCTTTGTCCACATAGAAGTTTTGTATATTGCTTACCAGGAGTGCACAACCTCATCAGATGTCATTAGGTAATGACACTAGATACCGAGGGTGATTAGTTCCTGGAAGTGCTGTGCTGTTGGCACCTAGTCAGATGCTACACCGAAAGATGCTGGTGAACTGCTTCAACCCTCAGGTCTGTCCAAGATTCAAAACAGATTCACAACCCTGCCAGAAACTCAGCTTAAGAAGAGGATAAACTCAGACTAGGAAACCTGATGTCTGGGAATTTATATGACTCCTTAGTAAGAGTGATTTATTTTTGGAAAAGAAAAGAAATAATGGGAGATTTACTATGATCTCAAGAGAATGCCTTTATTTTGCTGGAAAGCACCAGTGGAAACCCAAAAGAAACTTTGTTCTAGGAGGTATAAAACAAGGATAATGCAAACTGTGGAACCTGAGCTCATCTGTAAACCTGAGCTTTATCTTTGTAGACAGGAAGTGTTATATCTGCTCATCACACAGTCTTCAAAAGGTCAATGAAATCATATCCAGAAAACACCTCCCCAGTGTCTGAGCTCCTCAGAGTCACGTGTATCTATCTACTTATATTCTGTTTCACCATTCAGAGCCTCTTATGGTTGGTGAGACTTCTACCATCCCCTTACTATAGGTAAAGCACACTTGTCATTGAGGCTGTAATAGTTATTTCCTGGTGACAGCTCTGCTTTCTACTTTTTATTCTGCCTACCCAATATGATGACCATTTTGAAAAAAGCCTAACTGTGCTTAACCACACTGACCCCAAGTAGTCCACAATCCTCTGGTGACTGTGGAGCTCTAGGAAGCCCTACTTCTCTCCCATGGAATTCACTGAGCTTGGCTACCCATCAGAGACAAGCCAGTGACTTCTTGAGAGGAGATTTGGAAATCAAAATACCTACCAGGTCAGATACACCCTGTTTTCTGGTCCCCTTTTTCTTCCACTATGATCTGGATCATGTGTGCACAGGTTCAAGAACTAAGTCTACTACCAATAATATTCCTTATTCATGATACCACCACCTTTGGTCCTCATGTCTTTGAATTGCAAGAAAAAGCCTGTGTGTGAGCTGCCAGAAATCTGATAAAGAGATGGCAGCCTCAAGTTCCATAGCTGTCAGCCAAGGAGAGAACCCTGAATAGAACAGCAGGTTGAACAAGGGAAGAGTTCCAGGAAAGGAGTAGAAACCGTGGGTTCTCATGTGAGGAATTTGTGAGAGAGCACAAAGGCGTCTTCTCCTTGTCCACATTTATCCAGGTCGGCTGCCATTTAGAAGACGTTTTTCCTCAGGCTCATGTAAGAAGCCAACAAAGAATCGTTGTTGATTTCATTGCTCTGCTCTAGCACACTTAAGATTTGGAATCTCTCTTGTGGAGGTAGAGTGACATCATGGTGTCTGAGGATGTTCTCAGACAGAAAAAGAAAGACAGGAAAGATCAAAATCATTGGTCGGGCCTGCTGCCATTCCAGATCTCTAGCACACGTGCACATGCATGCACATAAACAGACACACACACAAACACAAACACACACACACACACACACACACACACAGGTCTGTGCATCTGTATTGCTGCATGTTTGTATTGGATTCACAGATCTCTTTTGCTAAAGAAATTAGAGTGAATAGAACCTCACATGTGGTGATTGAGTTTTATGAATTTGGTAAATAATCCCACCATGGGATTTCCTTATAATGGTAATCAAGTGGTAGGCTTGGGATTGGGATGTCTCTCCCCATTAAAAATGTAATGCACAAGAGTTTTTAGGGAATGTTCAACTTTAGGAGCTATCTTACAAATAGCCTATTTATTGAAATGAGAAACAAAAAACTTCGCATAGCTATAAGTGGATTTTTTACACATAGGAGGGTAATGCATTTTCATGACCATGAGGAAGGAAAACTCAGTTTCTGCTCTCTAAGAAGTTCAGAGGAATGGATACGGAAAATGTGGTACATTTAATGGAGTACTGCTCAGCTATTAAAAACAATGAATTCATGAAATTCTTTTTTTTAAATTTTTTTATTTGATATAATTTATTTACATATCAAATGGTTTCCCTTTTCTAGCCACCCTCACTCCCCAAAAGTCCCGTAAGCCCCCTTCTCTTCCCCTGTCCTCCCGCCCACCCCTTCCCACTTCCCCGTTCTGGTTTTGCCGAATACTGTTTCACTGAGTCTTTCCAGAACCAGGGGCCACTCCTCCTTTCTTCTTGTACCTCATTTGATGTGTGGATTATGTTTTGGGTATTCCAGTTTTCTAGGTTAATATCCACTTATTAGTGAGTGCATACCAGAATTCATGAAATTCTTAGGCAAATGGTTGGAACTAGAAAATATCACCCTGAGTGAGGTAAAGCAATCACAAAAGAAAACACACAGTAATCACTTGCTGATAAGTGGATATTAGCCCAAAAGCTCCCAATACCCAATATACAACTCACAGACCACATGAAG
Organism: Apodemus sylvaticus; assembly: GCF_947179515.1. Lineage (NCBI taxonomy): Eukaryota > Metazoa > Chordata > Mammalia > Rodentia > Muridae > Apodemus > Apodemus sylvaticus. Next base: position 198,455,259 of record NC_067472.1, on the reverse strand, counting down.
CTCAAGAAGAAGTAATACCAAAGTGTGGGTGCATTGATCCTTCTTGAAAGGTGGGTCAACACACGATGGCTTACAACCAACCAATAGACCGAGCATAGGTTCCTCAAAGGAGCAGTTGGAGAAAGGACCCAAAGAGCTGAAGAGATTTTCAGCTCCACAGGAGGAACAAGTACCAACAAGTATCCCCAGAGCTCCCAAAGACTAAAACACCAAACAAAGAGAACCCATGGCTCCAGCTACTTATGTAGCAGAGGATGGCCATTTCAGACATCAAGGAGAGGAGAGGCCATTGCTGCTATGAAGGCTCAATGCCCCAGTGTAGGGGAATTCCAGGTCAGGAAAGTGTGTGGGGGATTGTTGGTAAACGGGGAGGGGAAATGGGATAGGGTGTTTTTGGAGGGGAAACAAGGAAAGAGAATACCATTTGAAATATAAATAAAGGAAATATATAATAAAAAATAAACAAAAAACAAACAAAAAAGTTCAGAACCTAATCCTGAAATTCCTCAGTAGGTAATAAAACCTTTGAGTAATCTGAGCACCTTGGACCTCAGCATTGTATGTGACTTTCTTGGGTCAGTGTTTGAGCACAGAGTGCAATGCAGGCTAAAGACTAACTGATAAGGGCATTGACCTGTGTTATCTAATCCCAGGGGCAATAAAAAGAAAAAGTGATATATGACCACTTGGGTGAAAACATTTGAGGATCATTAGTATAAACACAAAAATAACATTTACATTTTAAATTTGTCTCTCATAATTCCATGTAAATTACCTTCATTTGAAACTGCATTGAGACTTACCATATTTCTTGTTCCAGTAGAGAAAGATCCTTTCTTCCCTAGACTCCCTTGGTCTGAGTGCCTAGGTATCACTAGGTTCCCACCTGTCATAAGATAAACAAGAAGCTAGGAAATTTATATTATTTAGGAAATAGTGTGTAAATTTATTTACTCATGATATTGTATCTCACTAATGTTTATAATTGATAATTTTCATTTAAAATATTTTTTAAAAAATGAATATTGAAGTATGAGTGCCAGAAATTCTAATTTTGTACTTTTGATACTCTAAGGTGTACCAAGCAATAATTAAAGTGTAACTGAAATATTTTAAATAGATTCTGTTAGTAGATTGGCACATTTTATTTTATGTATATTGGAACATTTCATGTTCTTCAGATAATTGTCAGCTCGACCCATTCTATTTCTTGTCTCGTTGAAGCATTGCAGCAATTAACATATATGTTCAAGTATTAGTGTGGAATTACTTTGCCTTTGGGCCAGGAATTGCAGCTAATGGGAATTTCTTCCTGGGATGATTAAATTCCCTGAGTACTCTCTTTGCAAACAAAGTTGAAGAAAGGTATATAATAATAAATAGACTGTTAAATATTTTGATGGTTTATACACTTTCAAGTTGACTGAAATCATCTAGGAAATCACAGAAGCATATTTCTGGTTGTGTTAGATATTTTCCAGGTGGGATTATCAAATGGCAGGTGTTCCACTCTGAATGTGGGAAGTGTGTGTCCTTTGACCTGGAAGCTGAGGTTGAATAAACAGTAGCAAAGGAGATGGCCACCAGAGGAGTGCACCCCTTCTTCTTTGTTGCCTTTCTGCAAGGCTAAAATGCTGTGCTCCAGCATACTCTACTCCCAGCCATGATGAACAGAATCTTCTGCAGCAATGAGCACTGTTTTTGCTGGCTGACTCCCAAGCTCATGCTTAGTTGCCCAGGACCTCCTTCCAGGGAATGGTGGGCAATGTCCACAGTTGCATGGGTCCTCCCCTATCAATTTACAACCCCTCACAGACGTGGCTAAAGACCATTTTCATCTTGGTGATCCATAGTTGCTACACTCTTCTCAGGTGAGGCCAAGATATCACTCAAGGTTAACTGAGATATTCTAATAAGATTATTTAACATGTGCAT